>NC_056743.1:1482294617-1482394617 GCF_019279795.1 Protopterus annectens | reverse complement strand
GGTTAGGAAGGCCCCATTTTTGAGTTATCATTGCAAATATTTGTGGATCTAGTTTCCACTCGTAGGGATCTTTGATGTTTCTGCTGAGGTAGTCTGCCAATGTGTTCTTCTGTCCTGGCAGGAATTGAGCTTGTAACTGGACTTGGTAGACCAAAGCTGTGTTCCATAACATCATTGCTTGCCTGCACAGAGGGTAGGAATGTGTACCCCCTTGTTTATGTACCACATTACTGTGGTGTTGTCCGTCTTTATTGCAAGTTGTCCTGGATGTAACAGATCCTTGAAGGCTGTCAGAGCTTTCTGTACAGCTAGCATCTCTTTTTGATTTATGTGCATATTTCTTTGATCTGCAGCCCATAGGCCTTGAATGCATTGTCCTGCCATGTGTGCCCCCCAGGCGTAGTCTGAAGCATCTGTTGTGATAGTCTGCCTGGCTGGGGGCAAGGTGAAAGGCTGACCCTTGTTGAGGTGACATGCCTGTGACCACCATAGAAATTCCTGCTGTAGGCAGGGAATGAGAGATCATTGTGTCCAAGCTGTGGCTGTGTTGAGACCATACGCTTTTTAGGTACCACTGTAATTTCCTCATATGCAGTTTTGCAAATGGTATTATTAGTATGCAAGATGCCATGAAGCCCAAAGCCTGCAGAAATTTTCTTGCAGTTAATTGGGTCTTTGTTGCCATTATCTTGAAATATTGAGTCAGTTGTAGTTGCTTGTCTGGCGTAAGATAAGCCTTCTGGGCCGTTGTATTCAAGCTGGCACCCAGGAATGTCATTTTTTGTGAGGGTACTAGTTTTGACTTTCGTTTACTGTGTACCCCAGGCAGTTTAGTAGATGCTTTACAAAGGCCAGATATTGTAAGAGAATGTCTTTGCTTTCTGCTTGAATGAGGCAGTCGTTCAGGTATGGATATATTTGAATTCCTCTGTCTGCAGTACGCAATTACTGGTGCCAGGCATTTTGTGAAAACTCTGGGCGCAGTAGATAAGCCAAAGGGCAGTGCAGAGAATTGGTAATGGGTTGAACCTGCAATGAAACGGAGGTATCTTCTGCAACTTTGTCTGATAGGGACATGCAGGTATGCCTCCTGAGGTCCAACGTTACTAGCCATGCTTCCTTGCCCAACATGGGAAGTAGCTGCTGTAGTGTTAGCATCTTGAATTTGGGTACTTGTGTTTAGAATTGAAAGGTCCAGAACTGGTCTCCAGACACTGTCCTTTCTGGGCACTAGAAAGAGTCTCGAGTAAAATCCTTGGCCTTGCTCTCGAGTAGGTACCAGTTGAATGGCTCTCATGTCCATGAGAGCTGTAATTTGCTTTTGTGCCTCTGCCCATTGATTTTGTGGCAGGTTTGGCATTCCTCTTTTCATTGGCAAGGTGTGAAAGTGGAATCTGTAGCCTCGTAAAATTATGTCTAGGACCCATTTGTTCTTTGTGACAATATGCCAGTTGTCTGCAAAAAGTGCGAGTTCCCCCCCCAAGGGGGCTGCCAAGAGAGTATTGCTTGGCCAGATGAGGTGCAAGTCATTGAGTTTGCCTTCTGGTGGATTGAGACCTGTCTTATCCTCCCCTTCTGTGTTGTAGTGCCCCATTGGCGAGGTTTATACTGGGCTTGTGGTTGTCCTCTGCCCCTTGGGCATCTGTATTTACCCCTCTGCAGTCAGTGGCTGGAAAGGACCAATTTTTTGTTGGCCAGTTTCTGCTGAAGCGAGGGGGTTGTACTTGTAGGAAATCTTTGACTGTCTGCATAGATTTTGCCTTATCTTCCATTTTCTTTAAAACTTCTTCTGCTTTAACTCCAAAAAGAACATCCTGCTGTAAGGGAGCATCTAGTAGTTTTGTTTTAACATGATCAGGCAGAGTTTGTTCCTTTAACCAAGCATGCCTACGTATAACAGAACCAGTGACAGCTGCTCTGCAGGAGGCCTCCAAAGAATCAAACCCACATTGTAAGGTATGTTTGCCCAGCTGCTCAGCGGCGTGCAACAGATCCTGTACTTCTTTCAATTCAGATTGTTGAGGGAGAGTGGTTATTCTTTGCTTTAACTGAGAGATTATAAATTGCTGATACTTAAGCATATTTAAATTGATTTTAACTGTGTGGAAGGAATATTAACTGAACTGAAAGTTTTCACTCTGCTCTTTGCAACTGCCCGCCCCTCTTGTAAATTTGTGTTTGGATACTCCTTCTGGGCCCATCTCATTTGCTCACTCAACTGAGTGCAGTGAGATCATATTCTGATTTCAGGCACTCCTACTGTGTACAAAGAGCATCTGGGAAACAGAAAAAAAAAATTAAGCTTGTTTCCTGCCTTTCCTGTTAAGTGGTATAGACTATTTGTAGGCTTCTGAGCCCCCAAGCCCTTCTGTGTTGGAGGGAAGCCTTCTAGCTTAGTTTTTTTTCCTTATAACTGGCCAGTTTTCTAGTTTCAGCACTCAAATCTGTTTCTTTGATCTCAGCACTTGTTCAGGAAAAAAAAAAAAATTCATCTGCTTTTACTGTACTTGTGTTTCTACCTACTTTTTTTTACTTTTGCATCATCTTAAAAGTACTCAATTGTATTTATTACTGCTTGGTGTAACTCATTCTAAGCCTTTTGGTTTAAACACTTGGGCTTCAGACCAGTTGTTTTGCACTGGGAGGGTTTGTGGTCTGCACTGTAGTGGCAGAACAGGTAGCTTACATCCTTCTAGGTTGGGAACTGCTGATTGAGGGCTCAGTGTCTGTTATTCTAAAAGTGTATTAATTCTGGTTTAAGCACTTGGGCTTTCAGGCCAGTTATTTTACATTAAGAGGGTTCGTGGTCTGCACTCTTGTGGGAGGAGAGGCTGTACTCTGCCCTTCTGAGCTGGGAATTTCTGGTTGAAGGCTTATAGTGCATGCATATCTGAACTGCTTCTTACTGAAGTTGGTGCGCCTTGTTTGCTGTGGCATAGACTGGATTCGGGCCTGCTGAATCTAGCTTTGTTTGTGTAACTTGAGCACTAATCCAGGCATTCTCTAAAGTATTCAATTGTATTTATTACTGCTTGGTAGTAACTTGATTAACGTGTAGCTATCATTCTAAGTCTTTTGGATTAAGCACTTTGGCTTCAGACCAGTTGTTTTACATTAGGAAAGTTTGTGGCATGCACTGTGGTGGCAGGACAGGTAGCTTTCATCCTTCTAAGGTGGGAACTGCTGATTGAGAGCCCAGTGTCTGTTATTCTTAAAGTGTATTAGTTCTGGTTTAAGCACTTGGGCTTCAGGCCAGTTATTTTACATTAAGAAGGTTTGTGGTCTGCACTCTTGTGGGAGAAGAGGCTGGACTCTGCCCTTCTGAGCGGGGAATTTCTGGTTAAAGGTTTATAGTGCCTGAATATTTGAACTGTATCTTACTGAAATTGGTACACCTTGTTTGCTGTAGCATAGACTAGATCCAGGCCTGCTGAATCTAGCTTTGTTTATATGCTTGTTGTTTGTTTGCTTGTTATTTCCCTGGAACGCTAATTCCACCTAATACTTCTCAGCGCTTCTGTGGATCACTAGTGATATCTGCATTGCTTACTGTACTTATTTCCTTGTTTCACTTGAAAGAAAGTTACTGTTTGTCGGTTTTGCATTTAAGTTACCTGTAACACATTGCACTTAAGTTACCTGGCACTTGCTCACTAAAGCAATTATATAAGTCAGCACTAAAAATTAAAAGCACTACACCCTCACTCCCCACTGGCCCTGGTTTTCAATTAAGGAATTCCCAATATTATTCTAGCATGTCCAAAGGTCAGTTGTCAATCTCCTCTCCGGTCCAGATGGTGAATCTGGGAATCTTGAGGCAATGTTACAACTGCCTCATGTACACAGACAACCCTCTCCTCCTCCCAACAAATTCCAACACATGTGAGAGATGCAACCATATAGCCAAACTGGATTCAAAGCTCTCGCAACTCAGTACTGGCATAACCAGTCAGGAGAAGGAAACCACATTCACTACAATTCCAGTCTCACATAGACCTACCACGACAGCAAACCAAACACAATCACACAAAAACATACTCGGAGGCTCTAAATAAAGATCTGCCGAAGCAGCCGAGACCCCACAACAAAACACGTGCAACACATCTCTCACAAAGCCAGTGTGCTGAACAGTCACAGCCTTAAGACTAAACAACACACCTGATACACTTGTAATAGGTGACTATCGTCAGGCACACTGACGTCCCGCTCACCAGGCTGAACAAGGAGAGGGTCACGGTGAGCAGCCTGTCGGGCGCTAGGATCCGCCACATAACACAAGTACTCAGGTCACTCCAAGGCAAGTGCAAATATGACTCAGTCATTGTCCATGCTGGTGTGAATGACCTGAGACGTACCTCCCTGGACTACATGAAGAGAGACAAAGGAGCTCTCTGAGCATGTAGCCCAGGCCAGTATGACCCTGACCTTGAGTAGCATCTTACCCTCACCAAGAATGATGCCACAATATGAAGACAAGATGATCAATTTCAACAATTGGCTTAAGTACTGGTGTCATTCAAAGGGGATCCAATGCCTGGCAGCTTGGGATGATATGCTCGACAAGCCACGATGCTTCGCTAGGGACGGCTTGCACCTGTCACCCCTGGGCTTTCGGATATTGGCAAAGGCTCTTGCTACCCCCATAGTGCCTTTTTTAGGCAAGGCTCAAAAGACAAACCCACCTCCATAGGTATAGCAAGGGATAAGAAACTAAGAGTAATGCTACCTAACGCCAGAAGTCTAAACCTCAGGATGCACGCACTCAAAACTTTCCTTAGCATGGAGAACATAGATATCTGTGCAGTAACAGAAACCTGGTTCAGGGCTCCCGAGAGCACTCCAGCACTACCAGGTTATACCTCATACCATGCTTTTCGGCCCCAAAATTTGGACCGAACCACAAAAGGAGGGGGAGTATCGATATTCAAAGATACCCACACCTCCAGGTTGGTGGCAAAGCACGAAGCATCAGAGACTATCCATGTGCAACTAACAGTGGGCAAAACTGCCTTCCAGTTTATAGACTGCTACAGACCACCCTCCCAAACCCAGGAACCCCACTCGGCCTTCCTGAGAACACTGGAAAAAATGAAGGTCTCTCCAAACACCATTATATTGGGCGACTTCAACTACCCAAACATAGACTGGGAGCATTACTCTAGCTCCAACACCCTAGCCCAAAGGTTCCTAGAATTTATAAACTCAAATGCTATGGAACAACTTGTTACCACTCCCACAAGAGGGGAAAACATACTGGACCTGATCATCACCAACATGGGGACTCTATGCTCCAGACCAGAAGTGTATCCCTAACTGGTAAGATCAGACCATAAACTAATCTCACTGGATATTCACATCCCGACCCCACCCCCTGCCCAGAAAACCACAGTGAAAAACTTCTCTAAAGCAAATTTCACACTCCTCAAAACTGAGGTGGAATCCTTCAAAGCCTCCAGGCCTGTGGAAAATATGGCCCAGACTGCAGAATCCTTTATAAACGCATTCTATGAACACCTTCAGGAATGCATGGATCATGCGATCCCAAATAAAACCAAGACCCAATCCTCCAAAGGCAGACGTCCTGTCTGGTGGACCCCAGCCATAAACAAACTATACAATAGGAGGAAGCTACTAAATGATAGAGCATAATCCCAAAAAGGGAAGGCATCACTGATCAGTATTAGCAAAAAACTACGGGCACACATAAAATTGCTTAAGGCCAGCTTTGAGAGAAAAATTGCACAGGACACTAAGGATAATCACAAGGCTTTCTTTAGTTATGTTAGGAACCTGGGTGGTAATTCCCAGATATGCTCAGAATTAGTCCAAAATGACAAAAAATACACCGAACCCACAGACATTGCCAACATCCTAGCTGACAGGTTCAGCGCAAACTTCTCCCCCCCCCCCCCACACCAAAAGGGCAAATATCTATCCCAGCAGAGTGCTGCCCTCCTGACATCTCAGATGCTCAGGTAAGAGCCACCCTCTCCAAAGCAAAAAACACAGCATCAATGGGACCAGATGGTGTCCCGGCCAAGGCCCTACATGAACTCCAAGAAGAGCTAAACCCAAACATAAAACTACTGTTCAATCTCAGCCTTACTACAGGATATGTGCCCAAAGAGTGGCGTACAGCAACAGTGGTCCCTCTCCATAAAGGTGGTGCCTCAACGGCTCCTGGAAACTATTGCCCCATAAGCCTGACTAGCTTGGTCTGCAAAGCTATGGAAAGGATCATCATGGACCTCATAAATAAAGATATTGGGGACCTACAAACACTGGATCCTACCCAGTTCGGCTTTGTTAAGGGCAGATCCTGCCTCTTAAACCTGGTTGATTTCTTTGAAACAGTCACCAAGGCCATTGACGAGGGGAAGGTGGTCCACACAGCCTACCTGGACCTCGCAAAAGCCTTCGATACAATACCCCACTCGGGCATTAAAGATAAGCTCACCAGCTTAAATATAAACCCCTATGTCACTAGATGGATTGTAAACTGGCTCAAGGACAGAACCCACATGGTTAGAATTGCTGGAGCCATGTCAGACTCCAAACCAGTTACAAGTGGTGTCCCACAGGCTCAGTCCTGGGACCTCTCTTGTTCGGTATATATTTCTCAGAGGTACAGGCCAACACGGAAGGACTGTGGCTGACCAAGTTCGCAAATGACTGCAAACTGGGCGCCATAATCGACTCTCCAGTCGACACAAGCATCCTCCAAAAGGGCCTCATAGAAACAGACAACTGGTGCCAGAGCCATGGCCTCAAGCTAAATGCCAAAAAGTGTATAGTCATCCCCTTTGGCAAAAACAAAGTGCCCACAAATTACCACATAGGTGGTAATCCATTAAGTACAGAAGTAATTAGGGACCTGGGGACCCAAGTTGATAGCAATCGCTCATTTGACAACCACGTGGCCGAAGTGGTTAGAAAAACATTTTAAATAGCCCACCTAATCATGAAGGGATTCACATCTAGATCAGGGGACGTCATCGTGCCTCTTTACTCATCCCTCATCAGGCCCATAATTGAGTACAATGCCCCTTTTGGGATGTACCTTACCAGACACCTGCAGTAACTGGAAAGACTCAAAAAGTACCTCACCAAGAGGATCAAAGGGCTCAAACAGATGCCATATGCTGCCCAGTTAAAGAAACTCCAGCTCTACTCAGTGGCATACGGCCTGTTCAGAGGCGATCTGTGCCGGACGTATAAAGCCATGTCCAACCTGGAATTAATGGACATGCTGCACCTCAGAAAATCCAAATCCCATCGAGCCACGCCGAGACTTGAACCTCAGCACTGAAATAAATAGGACATGCTGGAGGGACAGATTCATAACCCAGAGGCTCCCTTCACTCTGGAATAAAATCCCAGTCCAGGTTAGGCAGAGTCCCTCATTGACTCTCTTCAAGAGGAATCTTGATGAGTGGATGGGAGATTGTAGGTTTACCCCGGGTATCACTTCTGTGTCACTGTTGGACAGAGGCACAGTATACTAACCTCGAAAAAGGGCATAGCAAAATAAATTTAAAATGGGTGGCGAAAGCCAAACACATTCTGGCTAGGCTTATAAATGCCCTAGGGCAGATAGCCTAGTATGAACCTATGAACCTATATGAAATTGGCAATTCAGTGCCCTCATAGCTAGTGTGGCTGAGGTGCAAACCTTTTTCCCCCACCTGTCTCTAGTGCTCTGGAATCTTGCTCAGAAGGTACTGGGTTTTTAACCATAGAAGCCTTAGCCCCCTTGGGACCCTGGGAGATAGTCTCTGGGTCAGCTACTGGGCTTTTGTAAAGAAATTTGTGGGAATCAGGCACTCTGTAGTATCTGTCAGGCTTAGCCGGAGCAGGAGGTAGAGAGTCTGGGTTGAAACTGGATTCTAAATAGACATCATCCACAATGTCCAAAACTGGTGGGATGGCAAGTGGTCTATGTTGGGGGAGTAAAAGAAACTCTCTGAGCCTTTTCTTTGAATCAGAGTAGTCTTGACCTTTCCAGTGAAAATGTTCCCTCAGTGTGCAAATTTCCCCCAAAGGAGTAGTCTTCAGGAGGAGAAGCTGAGGGAATAGAGTCCTCAGCATCAGAATCTTCATAAGGAGAGAAGGAATAGTCTTGGTCATCAGAGGAGTCTGAAGAAATGGATATTTGCTCACAGGAAGCATAACCTTCCTCTTGTCTAGGCCTTTTGTCTGGAGGGGGCTGTGAACCCCTGATTAAAGAAATCAAATCTTCAGCCATTTTGAGCATCTGTTTCTTAGGCATAGGGCCTTGAACAGGCTACTGAAGTGCAGTCCTTTCAGATTTAGAAGGAGTTTTCGACTTAGAAAATGTTTTAATTGCGAGTCATCGGTCTGAAAACGCCTTCAGAAACCGATGGCGTTTCTGTAGCACCGACGTCTTTTGAAGCAAAGCAGTCAGAAGGGCCTGAAGTAAAAGGCTGCATCGGCCTTGTACATTCCGTCAAAATTTCCGTAGCAGTCTCGGGTTCCAGATCTGCGGTAGTCAGGGGCTGCGTCGGAGCCTCACTCAGGACAGGAGACCGGATCAGCCGAGGCCTCGGAATCTGGCTTAGGCCTGGGCTGTCTGTCCTTATCTCTGCGTTTTGTGTGCACGCCAGTAGTCAGTTGCTCCGATGGCATGGTGTAGCTAAATTTCCTACCGCAGTGTCGTGCGAAATCAAAGCTTCTTTTAATAGTACGCTTATTAAACCTAGCACAAAACCGACAAGTGACGTCGTGGTCTGGGCCTAGGCAAGGTATGCAATAAGAATGAAAATCCTTATGAGGTATTTGCTTCCCACAAGAAATACAATTGTTAACTTTTTCTGACATCGGTCTGAGGCAAGAAATGTTTCCCCAACGGGGTACTTAGCTTTATGGAAGACTTCGGTCTGAAATTTGAATTCGAAAATCTCAGGAGTCGGCCGACCGGCACTTGCGAACTGCTTCTGCTTCGGGCACCGTGCGGCAAGAAAGACTGAAGAAAATGGCGTTTGTTGCAATATATATACCCCTGGCGCACTGACGTCAGGGAAGAGGCGACAGCAACCGACACCGGACCAAGACTTTGGAATTTCGGCCGACTGTGGGACCACCTGACGACAGGATAACCCAAGTGTGATGACTGCAGCAAGGTAACACGATGAACATCCCTATCTGCAAGACAAATACTGCAAGCCTTGGGGTTCATGACCTCCTGCATTCTTCTAATTCCATATGCAAAACTGCATATGAGCAAACTTCAGTGGTACTTAAAAAGTCTATGGAGTCAACATTGTCACAGCCTGGAAACAATGATTCCTATCATACCTTGCCTGCGCCTAGAGTTCCTATGGTGGGCAGAGGCCTGCCACCAAAATAAGGGACTGGCATTCACACCACCCCCTGCCGCCCAAACCCTAACTACAGACGCATCAGACTATGCATGGGGGGGTCATCTGGCAGGGAAGTGCATCAGGGCAAATGGAGCCCAAATCAAATACACCTTCATATCAATTAAAAGAAATGCTAGCTTTACAGAATGCACTGACAGCCTTCAAGGACTACCAACATCCAGGACAATTAGTGATAAAGATGGACAACACCACGGTTATGTTACATAAACAAGCAGGAGGGTACACATTCCTACCCCCCTCTGCAGACTAGCCATGGCATTGTGGAACACGGCCTTGAGCTACCACGTACAATTAGAAGCTCAATTCCTGCCAGAAAACAGAATGTTCTGGCAGACAAACTAAGCAGAAATCTCATGGACTCACACGAGTGGAAAAGTACAGTTTTGTACCTACCATTAATGTAGATGTTCGAAGATCCACATTGCTGCAGTCCTTACACTTGGGTAGTCCGCTGTCCACGGTCGGCCCGAATATCAAAGTATAAGGCTGACGTCGGTCAGGGCGCATTTAACTGACGTCAGGACATCAGGGTACAAATGCGCATGACCGACGTCATATCCTCAGTCTTTTCTTGCCCCAGATGCCAGAAGACCTTAAAAATAAAGGTCAAAACCAAAAGACAGCAAACAAATAACCAACCACCCTTGCACTAACTATATGTACAATATATATACAATATACACAATATGTACAACCCAACCCACACAACCGCCTCCAACTACAGAGGGGAAGGAGGGAGGGTAAATTGGACTGCAGCAATGTGGATCTTCGAACATCTACATTTATGGTAGGTACAAAACTGTACTATGTTCTTCATCTCACATTGCTGCAGTCCTTACACTTGGGTAGAATCCCAAAGCAGAGGTAAGGGAGGATGGCTAACTATAAGGAAGCAGGAGCTGCCAAAATGCCCTGCAAAACCGCAGTGGCAAAACCAGCCCTGGACTTAGAGTAAAGTGGCAGGTGATAATGCCTAGAGAAAGTATGCACAGAACTCCAAGTAGCTGCCTCCAAAATATCCTTGGTTGCCACTCCCTCAAAAGCTGTTGAAGTGGCAGTAGCCCTAGTGGAATGAGGCCTAATCCCAGCTGGAACCTCCTTGCCATGATGGGAATAACAGAAAGCAATGCAAAACCCAATCCACTTAGAAATAGTTTGTTTTGACACAGGCTTGCCCTGAGAACTCAAAGCAAAAGAAACAAACAACTGCTGAGACTGCCTGAACCCTTTAGTTCTGTCCAAATAATAACGCATCTGCCCGTGTACATCCAAAGTGTGCAAAATCTTTTCCCCCTTATTTTGGGGATTTGCATAAAAAGTAGGCAAATGAATAGTCTGGTTTAAAGCCACACTAGAAACCACCTTAGGCATAAAGGAAGGATTAGTACGTAATGATACCCTATCCTTATGGAAAATCAAGAAAGGCTCGACTGCCATAAGGGCCTGTAATTCAGAAACCCTTCTTGCAGAGGTAATGGCCAACAAAAAAGCAGTCTTCCATGATAAATATTTCAACTCAGCAGTAGCTGCAGGCTCAAAAGGTTGTAGAGTGAGTTTCTCCAACACAAAATTGAGATCCCAAGCAGGAGTAGGAGCTCTTCGTGGGGTCTTATATTCTTTGCCCCTCTAAGAAATTGCTTGAACAAAGGATGAGAAAACAATGGCGGGTCGCAATCATAGTGAGCTGAAATTGCTGCAGCATGAACTTTAATAGAAGAGAAAGACAAACCTTTGTCTAGTAACTCAGTAAGATATTGAAGAGCCACACTCAAATTAGGCACAGAAACATCAAAATCTTTTGCTGCACTCCAAAATAAAAATCTCTTCCATTGTGCACTTTCCTTGTACTAGGCCTTCTAGCTTCCAAAATAACATTCAAAACTTGCTGAGGAAGTGGAGGCCCATTATGGTTCAAAACAGAATATGCCAGGCTGTTAGGTGCAGAGAGTGAAGCTTGACATTGAGCAAATGGCTGTCCTCCTGTGACAACAGGTGTGGAATCGAAGGCAAAGGCCATGGAGGCTTCCGTACTAGACTTCTTAGTAATGGGTACCAGTGCTGTCGAGGCCAATCTGGAGCTATTAAAATCATCCTTGGCTTGTCCTGTCTGACCTTCAGAAGTACCTTTGGGAGGAGAGGCAGAGGTGGAAAGGCATACACATGAAGATTGCTCCAATTGAAAGAAAGAGCATCCACTTTCCAAGCTGTGGGATGAAACCTTGTTGTGCAAAACTTTGGCAGCTGATGGTTCAGTGGAGAAGCGAACAGATCTATGTCTGGAGTTCCCCATGACACTGTCAATTTCTGAAATACATGAGGATCCAATTTCCACTGGGGATCCATAATTGTCTGCTCAACACATCTGCTAAGGAGTTCTGTGCTCCTGGCAGAAACCTTGCCTGAAGATTGAGCTGTAAACTGAGAGCAGTCTCCCACAAAATCATTGCTTGCCTGCATAGAGGATAAGAATGTTCCCCTTGCTTGTTGATGTACCACATGACAGTTGTGTTGTCTGTTAGAATCAACACCTGTCCTGGAAGAAGGAATTCCTTGAAAGCTATTAATGCAAACTGGACTGCTAACATCTCCTTCATGTTGATATGTAGATGTTGTAGTCTGACGGGCCACTTGTTTTGTATCCACTTTCCATTTAGATGAGCTCCCCAAGCTTTGAGGCATCTGTCGTTAAAATCTGACTCGCCTCTGGCCGGGTCACAGAGAGTCCCTTGTTTAGGTGACATTCCTGAGCCCACCACAAAAATTCCTTCTGAATGCAAGGTATTATTTGAATGACAGTGTCCAGATCCTGGCAGTGCTGTGTCCATACATTTTTGAGATACCATTGTAGCTTCCTCATATGCAGTTTGGCATTGGGAAGCACCAGAATACAAGATGCCATGAACCCTAAGGCTTGAAGGACTGTCCTTGCAGTCAGCCCGGACTGATGAGATAGTTGATGGAAGTAAAGGGATAGACTCTTTTGTTTGTCCGGGGTTAAAAGGCCATCTGGGATGCTGTATTCAGTCTCACACCCAGAAAGCACATGTCTTGAGAGGGTACAAGACTGTATTTTATTTCGCTCACAGAATACCCTAGGCATCTTAGCACTGCTATCACATATTCCAAATGATGAAGAAGCTCTTCCCTTCCTTGAGCCAGAATTAGGCAGTCGTCCAAATAAGGATAGATCTGTATTCCTTTTAGTCTGAAGAAAGCTATCACTGGAGCCAGAACTTTCGTGAACACTCTGGGCGCAGTAGATAAGCCAAAGGGCAATGCAGAGAACTGATAGTGAGAAGTCCCAGCTCAAAACGCAGATACTTTCTGCAACTGAGTCTGATAGGAACATGAAGGTAAGCCTCCTTGAGATCCAAAGTTACCATCCAATGATCTTTGCCCAGCAGAGGTAAAAGCTGCTGCAACGTCAACATTTTGAACTTGGGAATGTCTAGATAAGTGTTGAGGATAGATAAATCCAAAATTGGTCTCCACATGTTCCCCTTCTTTGGTACTAGGAACAGGCGAGAATAAAATCCTAGGCCCACTTCTGGCAGAGGGACCGGCTGTATGGCCCCTAGTTGGAGCAACAGAGAAACCTGTTTGTGAGCCTCTATTCTTTGTTGAGGAGGAACGTCTGGCATGCCTTTGAAAGGAGGCAAGGTATGGAAATAAAACCTGTAGCCGTGGTGTATGATATCCAATACCCATCTGTCCTGGGTAATTAAACTCCAATTTTCTTTGAAAAGTGCCAACCTTCCTCCCAAAGGTGCTGCCAGACTAGCAGGCTCTGGCAGCTGAAAAGGTAGGTCATTGGGTCTGCTTACGAAAGGACTGACCCCTGCCCTCACCCGAAGCCTGTGCAGGAGAACTCTCTGTTCTAGGCCTGAAAGAGCCCTGAGCTCTGCCCTTACCACGTCTAGATCTACCCCTAGACTGGGGATCATAAGAAGGATACGTCCACCCCTTAGTAGGCCAATTTCTACAAAATTTTGGAGGCTGGACCTGCAAAAAATCTTTAACAGTCTGCATAGACTTAGCCTTGTCTTCCATTTTCTTTAAGACTGTCTCAACAGGAGGACCAAACAACACGTCAGATTGTAAAGGAGCATCTAAAATCCTTGTTTTAACATGTTCAGACAAATTCTGATCCCTCAGCCAGGCGTGCTCGAAGAACAGTCCCAGTGGCAGCCACCCTAGACGAGGCCTGTACAGCATCAAAACCACATTGCAAAGAATGCTTACCCACCTGTTCAGAAACATGTACTAAATCTTGCAACTCTTTACAATCAATACCTACTGCCAGAGCATCAACCTTAGACTTCAATTGTGAAAGGAGATAGTTTTGGTATTTCAACATGTGAAACTGGCAATTCAGAGCCCTCATAGCAAGAGTGGAAGAAGTATAAACTTTCTTTCCCCATCTATCCAAGGCCCTAGCCTCCTTGTCTGTAGGAACCGGATTTTTAACAACAGAAGCTTTAACACCCTTAGGCCCCTGGCTAACAGTTTCTGGGTCTGCCCTAGGACTCTTAAAAAGATACTTATGAACTTCAGGCACCCTGTAATACCTATCCGGCTTAACAGGAGCAGGAGGTAAAGAATCAGGATTAAGAGAAGCCTCTGTAAAAACGTCTTCCACTACATCCAAAACAGGAGGTATAGCCAAAGGCCTATGCTGGGGTAAAAACAGAAATTCCCTAAGCCGTTTCCTGGAATCAGAGAAGTCCTGACCTTCCCACTTAAAATGCTCCCTCATGGAATGAAGAGTTTCTGAAAAAGAAAAATCCTCAGGAGGAGTAGCAGAAGGAGTAGAATCATCCACATCAGAATCAGAATAAGGAGAGTACTCCTGCAAGTCTTCAGCCGAAGACTCTGAAACATCTGAAGCTTGCTCAAAACCCCAGCTCAGGCTCCACCCTAGGTCTCTTAGCAGGAGGGGCATAGAGCCCCTAATCAAAGTAATCAAATCTTCTGCCATTTTAAGCATATGCTTCTTGGGCATAGTACCTGAAGAGCTAGGGGTAAGACCAACTGAAGCTAAACCTGGCCTGCCCCGGAGAAGCCTTAGAAACAGAAGGAGAGGGCCTAGCCACCTTAGGAAGGGAGGGAGTATAGTAACCTGAGAAGCCCCTCAGCCTGACTTGCCTCCTGAGAGGCCACATCTTGCAATAATAAGGTCTCACTCTGGGAACACAAAGAAATCTCCGGTGGAGCCACCGCTCCACCGACACCTCTAAAGAACCGGTCCGTACAGACGGTTCTTCTAGCCTAGGCTTAACTGCCTTGTCCTTGCGCTTCTTCGAAGCGGGCGGAGCATCCGACGGCATGTTATAATTGCACCGCTTCCCAAAGACTAACCTTGCACAATCCAATCTTCTTTATAGTGCTTATTAAATCTAGCACAAGAGCGACAGCCAACAACGTCGTGCTCAGGCCCTAAGCAAGGAATACACAAAGTATGATAATCTCTATGCGGTATCTGTTTCCCACAAGAAACGCAATTATTAACTTTTTCTGACATCCGTAAATGACTGCGGCGAGAAAAACTAAAATATTCCCCAACGGGGTACTTAGCCAACTTTGAACTCGGTCTGAAACTTGTAAATCGAAAAATCTCAGAACGCCAACCGGCACTTGCAATGCTGCTTCTGCATCGGACCATGCGGCAAAAAAGACTGAGGATATGACGTCGGTCATGCGCATTTGTACCCGGACGTCCTGACGTCAGTTAAATGTGCCCTGACCGACGTCAGCCTTATACTTTGATATTCGGGCCGACCGTGGACAGCGGACTACCCAAGTGTAAGGACTGCAGCAATGTGAGATGAAGAACATCTGGAACCACAGATTTTCAACATGTTGACAAGCAAATGGGGGAGCCCAGACATAGTTCTATTTGCCTCCCCCCACAACTACCAGTTGGACAAATTTTGCACAAGGACTCCCCACAAACAAGCCTGGAAAGTGGATGCTCTGTCCTTCAGCTGGAAAAAGCTATCAGTCTACGCCTTTCCCCCCTCTGCCTCTGCTCTCCAAAATTCTACAGGACAAATCAAAAATGATTTTGATTGCTCCAGACTGGCCACGCCAACACTGGTACCCACTCCTGTGCAGTGTCACAAATATCTCCTTGGCACCTGCCTCAGACACCCTCCTTACTGTCTCAGCAGGAGAACCAAATTCTACACCCTCAGCTCCCAACACTGAACCTTGCAGCTTGGCTAATCACTTAAATTCTCCCTTACCATCCCTCAGCAAACCTGTCATGGATGTCATCTTGGAGGTAAGAAGACCTAGTACTAGAAAATCTTATGCTGACAAATGGAAAAGATTCTGTGCCTGGAACCAATCTTTAGGGATAAGCACAGCAGCACCCTATTTACCTTAGATTTTACAATACTTAACTGAGATGCTTCACACAATGGCCTGTCTTTTTTCTCCACTAAAATCCACGCCTCAGCCTTTTCAGCTCATTATAACAAAGAACCTCCCCTCTTCTCTCATCCACTGCTCAAGCAGTTCCACAGAGGGGCCAAACATTTGAGACCACCCAGGAGAGCTCCAACCCCAGCCTGGGATCTTAATTTTGTGTTGGAGAAACTCACTCTACCTCCTTTCGAGCCAGCTGCTACTGCAGACTTAACATTTCTTTCTTGGAAAACAGCTTTCCTTTTAGCAATCACTTCAGCTAGAAGGGTATCTGAATTACAGGCCCTTATGGCAGTGGAGCCTTTAATCATCTTTCATGCGGACACGGTGTCCCTCAGAACCAATCCATCCTTCATGCCTAAGGTGGTATCCAGTGTGGCTCAATCAGTCCCATTCATTTGCCGACCTTCTTTCCCAATCCACAGAAAAAAGGGGAACGGATACTGCATTCCTTAGATGTGCACAGACAACTTATATTCTACTTGGACAGGACTAAACCTCAAAGGAAATCTGAACAACTGCTGCTGGCATTTGCTGCAGGGGCAGAGGGGAAGGTTATTTCAAAGCAAACCATTTCTAAATGGATAGGCCATTGCATTAATTTGTGCTATAAGCAACATGGAAAATCTATCCCCTAGGGGATCAGACCTCACTCCACCAGGGCTGCATCTACCTCTACAGCCTTTCTCAGAGGCGTCCCTACCAGGGACATCCTAGAAGCTGTTACCTGGAGTTCTGTACATATTTTAAACAAGCATTATTCACTTGCCAATTTTCTCTAAATCCATAGCTGGCTTTGCCACTGCAGTCTTCCAGGGCCTTGTAGCTGGGTCCTAATGCTATCTAAATTCCTTCTCCCAACCATAGCTTTAGGAATCTACCCAAATGTAATGACTGCAACAGTGAAACACAAAGAAAGTACAGTTTTGTACCTACCATAAATGTAGATGTCCGAACTGGATAGCATCTGCAGTCATAACAACTGGGTTGTCCTGTCGTCAGGCAGCCCTTCGGTCAGCCGGATTCCAAAGTCTGGGTCCGGCTTCGGCTGATGTCGCACTTCACCCGACGTCATCTCTGCTGGTCTTCGGGTATAAAGGCATCAGCCGATGCCATTTTCTTCAGTGTTTCTTGCCCCAGATGCCAGTTGCCCTCTTGGAAGGCTAAAATTTGGATAAATGCCAATGTATGCAGACAAGGTAGAAGGCAATCACAAAAAATAAGTATGTATGTACATATATACAAACAAATACACCATAAGAGACTCCCCCCCCAGATAGCTATTAGGAATGTAAATACCCTAGGAGTACCACAGAGGGGAAGGAGGGTGGGTAATCCTGACTGCAGATGCTATCCAGTTCGGACATCTACATTTATGGTAGGTACAAAACTGTACTATGTCCTTCATGGATGCATCTGCAGTCATAACAACTGGGTAGAATACCATAGCTAAACTAGGGGTGGAGGAAGAAAGGATTATGGTGTAGTTAGGATCCCTTGCAGTACAGCAGTGGCAAACCCTGCTCGGGATCTAGAATAGAGAGGTAAATTATAATGCTTGGCAAATGTATGCACGGAGGTCCAAGTAGCCGCCTCAATAATGTCCTTGGTTGCCACTCCTCGTAAGAAAGCTGTGGTAGTGGCTGTAGCTCTTGTTGAATGAGGTCTTATGTTCTGTGGCATTGGTTTTCCATGGTAGGAGTAACAGAATCTTATGCAATTTCCTATCCATTTGGAGATTGTCTGTTTGGAAATTGCTTTTCCTTCCCTTCCTTGTGCATAGGCCACTAACAGTTGGTCAGTTTTTCTGTTAACTTTGGTTCTGTCCAGGTAGTAGCGTAACTGTCTATGTACATCCAAGGTATGTAGAAGCCTTTCCCCCCTGTTCTGTGGGTTGGGAAAGAAGGTAGGTAGGTGGATTGCCTGGTTTAAGGACACTCTGGATACCACCTTTGGCATAAATGTAGGATTAGTTCTCATAGACACTCTATCTTGATGGAAGATCAGGAAGGGTTGTACTGCCATTAAAGCCTGGAGTTCTGAAACCCTTCTTGCTGAAGTAATTGCCAGGAGGAAAGCAGTTTTCCATGATAGGTGTTGAAGATCCGCTGTTCCTGCTGGTTCAAATGGTGGGAGTGTCAATTTTTCTAGTACAAAATTTAAGTCCCATGCTGGTAGTGGTGGTTTCCTAGGAGGTTTTACATTCTTGATTCCTCTGAGGAATTGCCTGAGTAGAGGGTGCGAGAATACAGGTGGATCAAAGCTGTATTCTGCAGAAATAGCTGATGTATGTATCTTGATGGAGGAATAGGACAGGCCTGTGTGCAGAAGCTCTGCCAAGTACTCCAGGATGTTAGCAATGTCTATGTTTGACACATCTTTTCCTCTTTCCGCACTCCAAATGGCAAACCTTTTCCATTTTCCTGCATAGTTCCTTCTTGTTGAAGGTCTACGGGCTTCAAGTATAATGTCTTTAACCCTTTGGGATAAGTCTGGGTTAGTTGCTCTTAAGTGATGTTCCAGGCAGTCAGCTGTAAGGTTTTTAGGTTTGGATGCAGGATGTTGTAGTTGTTCTGAGTTAACATCAAAGGCATCAGGGTATTGACCACATTCTCCCTGAGACATGCTCCTCAGCAAGGGATACCAGTGTTGTCTTGGCCAATTTGGAGCTATTAGAATTATCCTTGGTCTTTCCTCCTTGATTTTCAGCAGTACCTTGTGCATCAAAGGAAGAGGTGGGAATGCATAAGCTGTCAGGCCTTTCCAACTGAAGGAAAGGGAGTCCACCTTCCATGCAAGAGGGTGACACGTCCGTGTGCAGAATTTCCTGAGCTGGCGGTTGAGTGGGGATGCGAACAGGTCTATTTGTGGCATTCCCCATTTTCTTGTGATGGCCTTGAAGATGTCCGGGTGCAGCATCCATTCGTGAGCATCCGAGGTGGTTCTGCTTAACATATCTGCTAGGGTATTTTCTTTTCCTGGCACAAAGATTGCCTGTAACTGGATGTTGTAGTTCAGAGCCATGTTCCAAAGTTCCATAGTCATTCTGCATAGGGGGTAAGAATGAGTGCCACCTTGCTTGTTGATGTACCACATGACTGTGGTGTTGTCTGTCCTTATCAATAAATGGCCTTCTTTGAGGAAAGGCTTGAATTTCTGGATTGCTAGCTGCACTGCCAGCATTTCTTTTGGTTTATGTGCAGGTGCATCTGGTCTGGAGTCCACAATCCTTGTATGCATTTGTCCAGCATGTGTGCCCCCAGCCTAGGTCTGAGGTCCGTTGTGATGGTCTGGCTCGCTTGACATTTGTGGAAGGGCAAGCCTAGGTTTGCCTGGCATGCTTGGGCCCACCATAGGAATTCTTGTTTCAGGCATGGGATTAGTGGGATTTCGGTTTCTAGGCTGTGCCTGTGTTGAGACCATAAGTTTTTAGGTACCACTGTAGTTTTCTCATATGCAGTCTGGCATGAGGAATCAGGATTATGCATGCTGCCATGAATCCCAAGGCCTGCAGTACTTTTCTTGCTGTTAGTTTGTTCTTTTTTGTTAATGCCAAGAAGTAAAGAGGGAGTTGTTCTTGTTTTTCTGCAGTCAGGAATGCCATTTGTTTTACTGTGTCCAATTCTGCACCCAAGAATGTTCTTGTCTGGGATGGTATGAGCCTTGACTTTTTTAAATTGACTGTGTATCCCAGGGCTTGTAGCAAGCTTAATGACCCTTTGTAAATCTGTTGTCAGCTTGTCTTTGTTGTCCGCTTGTAACAGGCAGTCGCCCAGGTATGGATAGATTTGGATTCCTGTAGCCTGCAATGAGCTATTACTGATGCCAGGCATTTTGTGAATACTCTGGGCAGTAGATAAGCCAAAAGGCAATGCTGAGAATTGATAATGCTCTGATCCTGCAAGGAATCTGAGGTATCTTCTGCAATTTGGTCGGATGGGGACGTGCAGGTATGCCTCCTTGAGATCTAGAGTCACCAGCCAACACTCCTTGCCCAGCATGGGAAGAAGTTGCTGTAAGGTCAGCATTTTGAATTTTGGAACGATGAGGTATGTATTTAAGACGGACAGATCGAGAATGGGCCTCCAAGTTTTTTCTTTTCTTGGGACTAGAAAGAGTCTGGAGTAAAATCCTTTGCCCTGTTGATTTACTGGTACTCTCCACAGCTCTCATCTTGATTAGTTGATCTACCTGGTTTAGAGCTTCTGTTTTTTGAGTTGGAGGTAAGTTTGGCATTCCTCTTTTTACTGGTAAGGTGTGGAAGTAGAACCTGTAGCCTTGGTCTATGGTCTTTAAAATCCACTTGTCTTTTGTGATATAGTGCCAATTTTGAGAAAATAAGGTTAACTTTCTGCCTAAAGGTGCTGCTATTTGCTCTCTGGTAGGCGGTGTCAGAGCCAAGTCACTGTGATTGTCCTGTTGTAGTGGCAGTGGTAGAGTCATTGCCTCGCTGGTTATTACCTTGCCACTGTCGTCCTCTGTAGGCATTTCCTCTGGATTGGTTTCTGCCTCTAGAGCGCCTATACCTGCCTCTTTGGGTCTTTGAGGTGTCTGGAAAAGACCAATTTTTGACAGGCCAGTTTCTGCTAAACTGAGGGGGCTGAACCTGTAAGAAATCTTTAACTGTTTGTACAGATTTTGCCTTCTCTTCCATTTTCTTTATTACTTCTTGAGCAGAGGTACCAAATAGACTGCCCTTATCCATAGGAGCATCTAACAGCTTTGTTTTTACATGATCTGGCAGGACCTGCTCCTTCAACCATGCATGCCTTCTTATCACTGTGCCAGTCATGGCTGATCTAAATGAAGCCTCCAGTGCATCATAGCCACATTTCAAAGAATGGTTACTAACCTGCTGTATGTTATTCACCATTTCTAAAACATATTTTTTATCTAAGGATTCTTCAGAGGAAAGTTTCTTAGTCAACTGATCAAGCATAAACTCTTGGTATTGGATCATGTGAAACTGACAGTTTAAAGCTCTAGCTGAGAGAGTGGCAGAGGTGTAAACTTTTTTGCCCCATCTCTAATGACCTGGACTCCCTTTCAGAAGGGAGAGGGTTCTTCGTAGAGGTAGAAGCTACTGCCTTAGGCCCCTGGGAAATAGTCTCAGGATCTGCAAGAGGGGCCTTGAAAAGGTGGTGATGAGTGTTAGGCACCCTGTAAAATCTGTCTGGTTTGGCAGGGGCTGGAGGTAAAGAATCAGGTGCGGTGCAAACATCATTAAATGCGTCATCCACAACAGGCAAAACTGGAGGTATAGCTAAAGGCCTGTGTTGTGGTAAGTGAAGAAAGGTCCTAAGCCTTTTTCTTGAATCTGAGAAATCTTGACCTTGCCATTGGAATTGCTCTCTCATGGCATGTAAGGTTTCCCCAAAAGAGAATTCCTCTGGTGGAGAGGCAGATGGGATGGAATCATCAGCATCCGAGTCTTCATAAGTGGACAAAGGAGCCTCTGGCTGGTCTGTAGTGTCTGAGTCCTCCGAGGGATCATCAGAGCACTCCTGCTGGGGTGGCTCTGTCCTAGGTCTCTTTTCTGGAGGCTGAGAGGCCCTGTCTGGGTGTGATTGGGATCCCCTAATTAAGGAAATCAAATCCTCTGCCAAAGTAAGCATTTGAGAACTAGAAGTGTGTCTGTGTGAGGGGGTCTTAGCAGGAACTGTTTTAACAGTTTTGGCTGCTTTTGCCCTGGCAAAGGCCTTTATAGACATGGCTGCAGGAGGCCTAGCAGCACCACGTGCTGGGGTAGAAACATCCAAAGGGATGGTGTCAGATAAGTCAGTAGAAGCCACAGTAGTAGGCAAAATTTCAGAGGCAGATTCAAGTAAAGTAGCAGGAGCCTCGGTAGTAGTAGTCATGGATTCGGCTGAGGATTGACCGGTTTTCTCAGATTCGGCCGAAACCGAGACACTCGCGGTTTGCTTATCCGTGGTTTCGGCTGAAACCGCGGACCGCGAGTGTCGGTCTTTTTCTTTGCGTTTTTTAATTATTTGGGTAGTCGGAGGATCCGACGGCATAATGTACGCAAAATCTGAGCCGAAAAACTGTTCAGCAAACTCCGACCGACGCCTAAGCGTTCGTCGGTTGAAGGAAGCACAGGCTAAACAGGCAGCTACGTCGTGGTCTGGGCCTAAACAAGGTAGGCAGTAAGAGTGGAAATCTTTATGAGGTATTTGTTTCCCACAAGTTAAACAATTATTTACTTTTTCTGACATCGGCTGAGGCAAGAAAGAGTCCCCAACGGGGTACTTAGCTTTAGAAGTCTTTGAAGTAGTATTCGGTAGTAGGAATCTCTGGATCTGACCGACCGGCACTTGCGAACAGCTTCTGCTTCGGGCGCCACGCGGCAAGAACGACTGAAGAAAATGGCGTCGGCTGATGCCTTTATACCCGAAGACCAGCAGAGATGACGTCGGGTGAAGTGCGACATCAGCCGAAGCCGGACCCAGACTTTGGAATCCGGCCGACGGAAGGGCTGCCTGACGACAGGACAACCCAGTTGTTATGACTGCAGATGCATCCATGAAGGACATCATAGTACAGGTGTGTATAATTACCATAAATGTAGATGTTAGTGTATTCACTGTTGCAGTCTTTGTTACCCTTCCTCCAGCCCCCTAACTTCTTTTTGGCTATACCTCTACTTTCGCTTACTATGCTTAAAAGCCTTTTTGGTGTATTTGCTTTTTTGTTGGAGGTATATCATTGTACTTTTATATTTAATTGCTTCCTGTTAGGAGGTTACCTGACATCTGGGGCAAGAAAAACTGATGTAATGGTGTCGGCTGCATGTATTATACCCCTGACGACCTGACGTCATGGAAGAAGGGACAGCAACCGACGCAGGACCCAAGACTTTGTTAATCAGGCCGACTGAGGGCTACCAGCAAACAGATAACACAAATGTAATGATTGCAACAGTGAATACTCTCGAACACCTACATTTATGGTAAGTGTACAAAACTGTACTTTCCTCTTTTTCTAGTTTTCCACAGAGACTCTCTCTCTGAACCAGTCCTTTTTTGCCTGAGGTTGCTAATGATGTCTTTGAATCAGACCCTCCATCTTCCTTTTTCCAGTGAGGGATTACCTTTCTTTGATTTTGCTTACACAGCTAAGATACTATTTAGAGAAGACTAAAGCTAACAGTTTCTTTTCGGGACAAGAAATTGGTTTTGGCAGTTTCTAAACTGAACATTTATTGGATTTTTTAAAGCTAGTTCTGTTTTACTTTCTTGGCTAACCACTTCCTACTTCTGTTAGTGCTCATTCTACTAGGATGGTTGCCTCTTCTGGAGTTTTAAGGGTCTCCACTGCTAGACTCATTTTGAAAGCCATTAATTTAGTCTGCTGTACATACTTGTTCTAAACACTACAAGTTAGATGCGTTTTCAGAGCTGGTTTTGCGGGGTCCATCCCACATAGGTTTTTTTTGGATGGTTTCTCAGATGTTCATCGTGTTTCAATGTTGCAGTCATTACAATTGGGTTATCCTGCTGGCAGGCTACCCGCAGTCAGCCTGAATTCCAAAGTCCTGGTCCGGCGTTGGTTGCTGTCGCCTCCTCCCTGACGTCAGTGCACCAGGGGTATAAAAGATGCAGCTGACGCCATCTTCTTCTGTCTTTCTTGCCGCGCGGTGCCCGAAGGAAAAGCAGTTCGCAAGTGCCGGTCGGCAGACTCCTGAGATTTTCAAGTTCGAATTTCAGATCCGAAGTCTTCATTAAAGCCAAGTACCCCGTTGGGTAAATTTTTTTCTTGCTCCAGACCGATGTCAGAAAGAGTTAATAACTATTTCTTGTGGGAAGCAAATACCTCATAAGGATTTTCATTCTTACTGTATTCTTTGCCTAGGCCCTGACCACGATGTTGCTAGTTGTCGGTTTTGTGCTAGATTTAACCAACGCACTGTTAAGCATCGGTACGATTTTGCATTTCATTAATTTGGCAGAAGATTTAATTATATAATGCCGTTGAACAGCCGACTACCAGAATTTATATAAAGTGCAAAGACAAAGAAAAGGACAGGCATCCGAGGTCCAAAACCAGCGACGAGGCCTCGGCTAGGCCAGTCACCGGTTCTCAGTGAGGCGCTTTTGCAGCCCCTGACACCCGCTACCTCAGAGCACAGGCCGCTTCCGACTCTCACGTGGAGACTACTAGGCCACTGGAAACTCAAGGTATTGGAACCTCGGAAACTATTCCCTCAGATGGGTCCGGAGCCACTGAGCAGGTATCGGCTTCTGAGGGTGTTTTCAGGCCTACACAGTTATATGTGAAAACGACTTCAGCTTCAAAGGCAAAGACTAAAGCACCTCTAAAGACAAAGAAACAATTACAACATTCACCTGGACAGGCCTCCATGCCTAAAAAACAGATGCTTAAAATGGCTGAAGACCTAATTACTTTGATCAGGGGTTCCCATCCCCCACCTGATAAGAGGCTTAGCCAAGAGACAGAATATGAATCTTCAGATCAGGTTTCCATTTCCTCTGATTCCTCTTTTGAACAGGGATACTCTCTTCCTCCCTATGAGGATTCTGATGCTGAAGAATATATCCCTTCAGCCTCTCCTCCTAAAGATTATTCATTTGGAGAGACCCTGCATAATATGAGGGAGCATTTTCATTGGGAGAGCCAAGATTACTCAGAATCAAAGAAAAGGCTCAGAGATTTTCTTTTACTACATCAGCACAGGCCCCTTGCTTTTCCTCCTGTTTTAGACATTGTAGATGATGTATTTACAGAGTCCAGTCTCACTCCTGACTCTCTACCACCAGCTACTGTTAAGCCAGACAGATACTACAGGCTACCTGATTCACACAAATTTCTTTATAAAAACCCTGCTGCTGACCCAGAAAAGTACAGTTCTGTACCTACCATAAATGTAGATGTTCGAGTGTACACCCCGCTGCAGTCATCACACTTGGGTTATCCTGTCATCAGGCAGTCCCGCAGTCGGCCGGAATTCCAAAGTCTTGGTCCGGCTTCGGTTGCTGTCGCTTCTTCCCTGACGTCAGTGCACCAGGGGTATATATAATGCATCAGAAGCCATTTTCTAAAGTTTTTCTTGCCCCAGATGTCAGGTGCTCCCAAAAAGGTGGTCAGTAATTAGTACCAAATTAAGTAAATTTTGCACAAACACAAAATCCCTCCAGCTATAAGCAAATACATCAGGAAGGTATTGTAGAGATTTAGCCAGTTAGATCAGAGGGGATGGAGGGAGGGTAACCTGGACTGCATCAAGCTGTACACTCGAACATCTACATTTATGGTAGGTATAAAACTGTACTAAGTTCATCGTGTTACCCTGCTGCAGTCATCACACTTGGGTAGAATCCCAAAGCTAAGGATGGGTGGAGGAGTCAGAGGGTTAGAGGAGGGTAGAAGGCCCTGCAGAACTGCAGTGGCGAAGCCAGCCCTAGTCTTAGAGTAAAGTGGTAAGTAATCGTGTTTGGTAAAGGTGTGTACTGAACTTCAAGCTGCAGCTTCCAAAATCTCCTTGGTTGGAACCCCCCTGAGGAAGGCTGTAGATGTAGCTGTTGCCCTGGTAGAGTGGGGCCTGATGGTAGCAGGAACTGGTTTTCCATGATGGGTATAGCAAAAACGAATGCAATGTCCTATCCATTTGGAAATGGTTTGTTTTGATATAGCCTTCCCTTGTGATGCTGTACCATAGGATACAAAGAGCTGGTCAGATTTTCTAAAGGCCTTAGTTTTATCCAAGTAGGAACGAAGCTGCCTGTGAATGTCCAAGGAATGCAGGAGTCTTCCTCCTTTGTTCTGTGGATTTGGGAAGAAGGTGGGTAAGTGGATGGTTTGATTTAAAGCCACACTGGAAACCACCTTAGGCATGAAGGAAGGATTAGTTCGTAGAGAAACTCTGTCTTGATGGAAAATGAGGAAAGGTTCCACTGCCATTAGTGCCTGCAGCTCTGAGACTCTTCTAGCTGAAGTAATTGCTAGCAGCAGGGCAGTCTTCCATGATAGGAACTGTAGATCTGCAGAGAAAGCTGGTTCAAAGGGAGGTAGCGTAAGTTTTTCCAGAACAAAATTGAGGTCCCATGTTGGTGTAGGTGCTCTCCTGGGGGGGCCTAATGTTTTTTGCCCCTCTGAGGAACTGCCTTAGAAGTGAATGCGAAAATAAGGGTGGGTCAGTGTTGTAGTGGGCTGAAATAGCTGATGCATGGATTTTAATGGAAGAAAAAGAAAGTCCTTTGTGCAACATCTCAGTTAAATACTGTAGAATGTGAGGCTGAATTGTGTTTTGGCCTTTAGCTTGGTTCCAGGCACAAAACCTTTTCCATTTGTCCGAATAAGCCTTCCTGGTGCTGGGCCTCCTAGCTTCCAGAATAACATCCATAACGGCTTGGGAAAGAGGAGCTGGCTGGATGCTTAGGTGATTTGCCATTTGCCATGCAGCCAGATTTAAGGTTTTGAGCTGGCTGTGAAGAATCTGATTGTTTTGCTCTGTGAGCAAATGGGAAATTTGTGGTAAAATCCAAGGTGGGCCCTGGGCCATATTCCTCAATAGAGAGTACCAGTGCTGGCGTGGCCAGTCTGGGGCTATGAGCATCAGTCGTGGTCTCTCCTTTCTGACTTTCAGAAGCACCTTTGTGAGGAGAGGCAATGGAGGGAAGGCATATACTGTCAGGTTTTTCCAACTGAAGGAGAGTGCTTCCACTTTCCAAGCTTGATGGTGGAGTGTCCTTGTACAAATTTTTGTTAGTTGATAGTTTTGAGGACTGGCAAACAGGTCTATGTCTGGAAGGCCCCATTTTTGAGTTATCATTGCAAATACTTGTGGATCCAGTTTCCACTCGTGGGATCCATGATGTTTCTGCTGAGGTCATCTGCCAATGTGTTCTTTTTTCCTGGCAGGAATTGAGCTTGTAACTGAACTTGGTAAGCCAGAGCTGTGTTCCACAAGGTCATTGCTTGCCTGCATAGAGGGTAGGAGTGTGTACCCCCCCTTGCTTGTTTATGTACCACATTACTGTGTTGTCAGAGCGCCTGGGGTATAAAAGCATCAGCCGACACCATCTTCCTCAGTTTTTCTTGCCCCAGATGCCAGGTGCCCTCTAAGGAAGGCTAAATTTGGAGAGATGCATTGAAAAATCCAAACATGCACAGTAATATAAAAACAAATACACCATAATAGATCACCCCAGCTAGCTATGAGAGGGGTAAATACCCAAGGAATACCACAGAGGGGAAGGAGGGAGGGTAAACCTGACTGCAGATGCATACCTATCGGACATCTACATTTATGGTAGGTACAAAACTGTACTATGTCCTTCAAGGATGCATCTGCAGTCATCACATATGGGTAGAATACCATAGCCAATCTGGGGGTGGAGGAACTATGTAAAGGATGGTGTAGCTAAAATGCCCTGCAGGACTGCCGTAGCAAAGCCTGCTCTAGATCTGGAATATAAAGGTAAATTGTAATGCTTGGCAAATGTATGCATGGAGCTCCATGTAGCAGCTTCTAAAATGTCCTTGGTAGCCACCCCTCTTAAGAAGGCTGTGGAGGTGGCTGTGGCTCTCGTGGAATGAGGTCTAATGTTAGCTGGCACAGCTTTTCCATGAAAGGAGTAACAAAAACGAATGCAATTCCCTATCCATTTTGAAATTGTCTGTTTGGAAATTGCTTTTCCTTGTGTACCAGCAGCATATGCTACCAACAGCTGGTCAGTTTTTCTGTAACCTTTAGTTCTGTCCAAGTAGTAGCGCAACTGTGTATGTCCAGGGTGTGCAGAAGTTTCTCCCCTTTGTTTTGTGGATTTGGAAAGAAGGTAGGCAAGTGAATAGCTTGGTTTAATGAAACCCTGGATACCACCTTTGGCATAAATGTAGGATTGGTTCTCAATGAAACTGTCCTGATGAAAAATAAGAAATGGCTATACTGCCATAAGGGCCTGTAACTCAGATACTCTTCTTGCTGAGGTTATGGCCAGAAGGAAAGCAGTCTTCCAAGACAGGAACTGTAGTTCTGCAGATGCTGCTGGTTCAAAGGGAGGCAGTGTTAGTTTTTCCAACACGAAGTTAGGGTCCCAAGTAGGTAGAGGTGGTTTCCTTGGAGGATTGATGTTCTTGATTCCTCTTAGAAACTGTCTTAGGAGAGGATAAGAGAAGACAGGTGGATCAGTATTGTACTCTGCTGAAATTGCTGAAGCATGAATTTTAATGGAAGAATAAGACAGACCATTGTGGAACATTTCTGCCAAGTATTCCAGGATATGTGCCCTGTTCATCACTGTCGCATCTAGGCCCTTTGTGGTGTTCCAATTGTTAAATCTTTTCCATTTTGCTGAATATGCCTTCCTTGTGGAAGGCTGGCGAGCTTCCATAATAATATCTTTCACTCTCTGGGATAGCTTATCCTGAGGAGGAGTCAAGGTATTTTCCAGGATGTTAGTTGCAAGGTTTTCAGGTTGGAATGCAGAGCTTTGTAATTGTGCTGTGTCAGTAGAAGTGGCCATAGAGGAAGAGGCCATGGTTTCGTGCGTGACATGCTTTTTAACAGTGGGTACCAGTGCTGTCTTGGCCAGTCCGGAGCTATCAGAATCACTTTTCTTCTGTGAGGAAGGCCATTTGGGTGGTTGTATCTAGATTTGCATCCAGAAAAGTTATTCTTTGGGATGGAACAAGTCTTGATTTGTGAAAGTTGACTGTATATCCCAAGGCCTGAAGTAGGTGGATGGCATAATTCAAGTGTTTTACCAAAGTTTCTTGGCTGTCCGCTTGTATAAGGCAGTCGTCCAGATATGGGTATATTTGAATCCCCTGAAGTCTGCAGTGTGCCATTACTGATGCCAGGCATTTCGTGAATACTCTGGGCGCAATAGATAAGCCAAAGGGCAATGCTGAGAATTGATAATGCTCTGACCCTGCAAGAAATCTGAGGTGTCTTCTGCAACTTTGTCTGATAGGGACATGCAGGTATGCCTCCTTGAGGTCTAGAGTTACCAGCCAAGACCCCTTGCCCAGCATGGGAAGGAGCTGCTGTAGAATCAGCATTTTGAACTTTGGCACAATGAGATAAGTATTCAGTGGGGACAAGTCGAGAATAGGCCTCCATTTTTTCTTTTCTTGGAACAAGGAATAGTCTGGAATAAAATCCTTGGCCTTGTTCTGAGAGAGGAACCTTTTCTATAGCTTTCATTTGCATTAAGCTGGAAATTTGTTTCAAAGCCTCTGCCCTTTGATTCGGTGGCAGGTCTGGCATGCCTTTTCTTTTTGGTAATGTGTGGAAATGGAACCTGCATCCTTTGTCTATTATTTGTAGTGTCCATTTGTCCCTTGTAATACTGTGCCAGTTTTCTGAGAATAAAGAAAGCTTTCCGCCTAAAGGTGCTTCCAATTGAGCCCTGTTTGGCGGTGTCAAAGTAAAGTCATTGAGCCTGTCCTTGTGCAGCAGTTGAAGGTCCTGCATTACCTCTCTGGTTGGGAAGTTGCCATTGACGTCGTCTGTAGGAGCCTCTAGCTTGCCCTCTACCTCTGGCACGCCTGTTCTTGCCTCTCTGAAACCTCTCTGTGTCTGGAAAGGACCAATTCTTGGAAGGCCAATTCCTGCTGAATCTTGGTGGTTGTACTTGGAGAAAACCTTTGACTGTTTGTACGGATTTAGCCTTTTCTTCAAATTTCTTTAGGACCTCCTGAGCCGTGGAGCCAAATAACTTTTGCTTTTCCAGTGGAGCATCCAGCAGCTTTGCTTTAACATGGTCTGGCAGAGATTGTTCCTTCAGCCAAGCATGCCTACATATGACTGCGCCAGTCATAGCTGACCTACATGAAGCTCCCAATGCATCATAACCACATTGCAAGAAATGGTTGCTAACCTGTTGTGAGTTATGTACCAGATCCTGAAGTGACTTGCGGTCTAGAGGGTCAGGTGAAGACAGTTTTTTATGCAATTCATCTAACAAATACTCTTGGTACTGTATCATATGAAATTGACAATTTAATGCCCTCATAGAAATAGTAGCAGAAGTATACACTTTTTTACACCATCTCTCTAAAGCTCTGGACTCCCTTTCAGAAGGGAGAGGATTTTTAGCAGAGGCAGCTGCAACCCCTTTAGGGCCCTGGGAAATAGTTTCTGGATCAGCAGAGTGGGCCTTGTAAAGGTAGAGATGCGAGTCCGGGACCCTGTAGTACCTATCGGGTTTGGCAGGAGCCGGAGGGAGAGAATCAGGGGTTGAGCTAGAGTCAGAGTACACATCATCAATGACATTCAAAACAGGAGCAATAGCTAAAGGTCTATGCTGAGGCAAATGTAAAAATGTCCTTAATCTTTTCCTGGAATCAGAGAATTCCTGGCCCTGCCATTGGAAATGCTCTCTCATAGTGTGTAGAGTCTCCCCAAAGGAAAACTCTTCAGGAGGGGAGGCCGAGGGAATAGATTCCTCTGCATCAGAATCCTCGTAGGCTGAAAAAACCTCCTCCTGGTGGTCCGAGAGAGTAGAGCCATCAGAGGCCTCATCTGAGGAGTGGAGATCAGAGGGCTCAACCCTGGGCCTTTTGTCTAGAGGAGGTTGAGAGCCCCTGTCCGGATGAGGTTGAGAGCCCCTGTCCGGATGAGGTTGAGAGCCCCTAATTAAGGAGATAAGATTCTCTGCTAAGCTTAGAATCTGTGAACCAGTAGAGGGTCTCTGAGGAATAACCTTGGGAGGCAAAGCTTTTGAGAGTTTAGCAGCTTTAGCCCTGGAGAATGCCTTAATGGACATGGAAGCAGGAGGCCTGGCTGCACCATGTGCTGGTGTAGATTTGTCTAAAGGAATGGTGTCAGAAGGTTCCAGGACACCGGTTTCTGTTGGAAATTCAACAACAGACTCAGCCGGGGCCTCCGGGACCGAGGTAGTCGGTTGAGCGGTTTCGGTAATTGGAAGTACCAAGGACTCTGTTTCAGCCGAGACCGGGACACTCGCAGTAGGCCTGGCCGTGGTTAGAGCCGAAACCTCGTCCCGCGTGTCGGTCCTTGTCCTTCCATTTCTTAATTAATTGTGAAGTCGGAGTCTCCGACGGCATCTTATACGAAAAACTAGCCCCAAAAAATTCCTCTGCAAACTCCGCCCGACGTCTAAGAGTGCCGGGTTGAAGGAAGCACAGGCTGAACAGGCCGAGATGTCGTGGTCTGGGCCTAGGCAGGGGAGGCAGTAAGAGTGGAAATCCTTATGAGGTATTATTTTCCCACAAGTTAAACAATTAACTTTATCTGACATCGGCTGAGGCAAGAAAGAGTCCCCAACGGGGTACTTAGCTTTATGAAGTCTTCAGTAATTACAGGAGCTGGCCGACCGGCACTTGCGAACTGCTTCTGCTTCGGGCACCACGCGGCAAGAAAGACTGAGGAAGATGGCGTCGGCTGATGCTTTTATACCCCAGGCGCTGACGCCGGGAAAGTGACATCAGCCGTCGCCGGACCCAGACTTTGGAATCCGGCCGACCGAAGGGCTGCCTGAGGCAGGACAACACATATGTGATGACTGCAGATGCATCCTTGAAGGACATCTGATAGTGCATGTAGCCTGCTCTGAAGCGTAGGCATTTTCTGCAAGATTCCCTTATTGAGATGTGCAGGTAAGGTTCCTTTAAGTCCAATACTGCCAACCAGGCATTTTTACCTAGCATGGGAAGCAGCTGAAGAGTTAGCATTTTGAATTTTGGAATTACCAACAAGGTGTTTAGGATAGACAGTTCCAGGACAGGACGCCAGGAGTTGTCTTTTCTGGGCACCAGGAAAAGTCTGGAGCAAAAACCTTGTCCCCAATTCCTCTGCTGGGACAGGTTGAATAGCCATGATACTTAGGAGAGAGAGAACCTGCTGTTGAGCCTCTGCCCACTGATTTGGGGGTAGGTCTGGCCAACCATTTGGGGTTGGTAAGGAGTGGAAGTGGAATCTGTAACCTTGGGAAAAGTACAGTTTTGTACCTACCATAAATGTAGATGTTCGAGGATCCACATTGCTGCAGTCCTAACCATTGGGTAGTCCGCTGTCCAGTCGGCCCGAATACCAGAGTATATGACGCCGGTCAGGCGCATTAGACTGACGCCAGTACGTCAGGGTACTAATGCGCATGACCGACGTCATATCCTCAGTCTTTTCTTGCCCCAGATGTCAGAAGACCCTAAAAAGACAAGGGCCAAACCAAAACACCAAAAAGCCCTGCACCAAACTTATATACAATATATATATATATATATATATATATACACATGTACAATAATATATAGCAACTCACACCACCACCCCTAAACACAGAGGGGAAGGCGGGAGTAAATTGACTGCAGCAATGTGGATCCTCGAACATCTACATTTATGGTAGGTACAAAACTGTACTATGTTCTTCATTCCACATTGCTGCAGTCCTAACCATTGGGTAGAATCCCAAAGCAGAGGTAAGGGAGGCTGGCAAACCATAAGGAAGCAGGAGCTGTTAACATGCCTTGCAAAATAGCTGTGGCAAAACCAGCCCTAGATTTAGAGTAAAGAGGAAGATGGTAATGCTTAGAGAAAGTATGCACTGAACTCCAAGTAGCCGCCTCCAAAATATCCTTAGTTGCCACCCCCCTTAGAAATGCTGTTGAAGTGGCAGTAGCCCTAGTGGAATGAGGCCTAATCCCAGCTGGAATCTCCTTGCCATGATGGGAATAACAAAATGAAATGCAAAACCCAATCCACTTAGAAATAGTTTGCTTAGACACAGGCTTGCCCTGAGAACTCAAAGCAAAAGAAACAAACAACTGCTGAGACTGCCTGAAATCCTTAGTCCTGCTTAAATAATAACGCAACTGCCTATGTACATCTAAAGTGTGCAAAATCTTTTCCCCTTTATTTTGGGGATCTGCATAGAAAGTAGGCAAATGAATAGTTTGGTTTAAAGCCACACTAGAAACCACCTTAGGCATAAAGGAAGGATTAGTACGTAATGATACCCTATCCTTATGGAAAATCAGAAAGGGCTCTACTGCCATAAGGGCCTGCAACTCAGAAACCCTTCTTGCAGAAGTAATAGCCAACAAAAAGCAGTCTTCCATGACAAATATTTCAAATCAGCAGTACCTGAGGCTCAAAAGGTTGTAGAGTAAGTTTTTCCAACACAAAATTGAGATCCCAAGCAGGAGTAGGAGCTCTACGGGGGTCTTATATTCTTTGCCCTCTGAGAAACTGCTTGAACAAAGGATGAAAACAATGGTGGGTCACAATCATAGTGAGCTGAAATTGCTGCAGCATGAATCTTAATGGAAGAGAAGGACAAACCTTTGTCCAATAACTCAGTAAGATATTGAAGAGCCACACTCAAATTAGGCTCAGAAATCTCCAAATTCCTTGCTGCACTCCAAAATAAAAATCTCTTCCATTTTTCTGACACTTTCCTTGTACTAGGTCTTCTAGCTTCCATAATCACATTTAAAACTTGTTGAGGAAGTTGAGACCGGCTGTCTCTCAAAACAGAATATGCCATGCTGTTAGATGAAGAGAGTGAAGCTTGACATTGAGCAGGTGGCCTTCTCTCTGAGACAACAGGTGCGGAATCAAGGGTAAAGGCCATGGAGGCTTCTTTACTAGACTCCTCAGTAATGGGTACCAGTGCTGCCGAGGCCAATCTGGAGCTATTAAAATCATCCTTGGCTTGTCTTGTCTGACCTTTAGAAGCACCTTTGGAAGAAGAGGCAGAGGTGGAAACGCATACACATGAAGATTTTTCCAACTGAAAGAAAGAGCATCCACTTTCCAAGCTGTGTGATGTAACCTCTTTGTGCAAAACTTTGGCAGCTGGTGGTTTAGTGGAGAAGCGAACAGATCTATGTCTGGAGTTCCCCAGGACACTGTCAACCTTTGAAATACATGAAGATCCAGTTTCCACTCGTGGGGATCCATGATTTGTCTGCTTAACACATCTGCTAAGGAATTCTGTGCTCCCGGCAGAAACCTTGCCTGAAGAGTTAGTTGCAAGCTGAGCGCAGTTTCCCATAAAATCATTGCTTGCCTGCACAATGGGTACGAATGTGTTCCCCCTTGTTTGTTGATGTACCACATGACAGTTGTGTTGTCTGTTAGAATCAACACCTGCCCTGGAAGAAGTAACTCCTTGAAAGCCATTAATGCAAACTGGACTGCTAACATCTCCTTCATGTTGATATGTAGATGCTGTAGTCTGGCAGGCCACTTGTCTTGTATCCACTTTCCATTTAGATGAGCTCCCCAAGCAATGTCTGAGGCATCTGTCGTTAGAATCTGACTCGCCTCTGGCCGGGTCACAGAGAGTCCCTTGTTTAGGTGACATTCCTGAGCCCACCACAAAAATTCCTTTTGAATGCAAGGTATTATTTGAATGACAGTGTCCAAATCCTGGCAGTGCTGTGTCCATACATTTTGAGATACCATTGCAGCTTCCTCATATGCAGTTTGGCATTGGGAAGCACCAGAATACAAGATGCCATGAACCCTAAGGCTTGAAGGACTGTCCTTGCAGTCAGCCCGGACTGAAGAGATAGTTGATGGAAGTAAATGGAAAGATTCTTTTGTTTGTCCGGGGTTAAAAAGGCCATCTGGGCTGCTGTATTCAGTCTCACACCCAGAAAGCACATGTCTTGAGAGGGTACTAGACTGGACTTTATTTCGTTCACAGAATACCCTAGGCATCTTAGCACTGCTACCACATATTCCAAATGCTGTAAAAGGTCTTCCTTTTCTTGAGCCAGAATCAGGCAGTCGTCCAAGTAAGGATAGATTTGTATTCCTTTTAGCCTGAAGTAAGCTATCACTGGAGCCAGAACCTTTGTGAATACTCTGGGCAGTAGATAAGCCAAAGGGCAATGCAGAGAACTGATAATGGGAATTCCCAGCTCGAAAACGCAGATACTTCCTGCAACTTAGTCTGATAGGCACATGAAGGTAAGCCTCCTTGAGATCTAAAGTTACCATCCAGTGATCTTTGCCCAGCAGAGGTAAAAGCTGTTGTAACGTCAACATTTTGAACTTGGGAATGTCCAGATAAGTGTTGAGGATAGATAAATCCAAAATTGGTCTCCACGTGTTCCCCTTTTTTGGTACTAGGAACAGGCGAGAATAAAATCCTAGGCCCCTTTCTGGCACAGGAACCGGCTGAATGGCCCCTATTTTGAGTAAAAGAGAAATTTGCTTGTGAGCCTCTTTTCTTTGTAGAGGAGGAATGTCTGGCATGCCTTTGAAAGGAGGCAAGGTATGGAAATAAAACCTGTAACCGTGGTGAACGATATCCAATACCCATCTGTCTTGGGTAATTAAATCCCAATTTTCTTTGAAAAGAGCCAGCCTTCCTCCCAAAGGTGCTGCCAGACGAGAATGTACTGGCAGCTGAAAAGGCAGGTCATTGGGTCTGTTTACGAAAGGACTGACCCCTGCCCTCACCAGAAGACTGAGCAGGTGAACTCCCTGTTCTAGGCCTAAAAGAACCTTGAGCTCTGCCCCTACCACGTCTAGACCTACCCCTAGACTGGGAATCATAAGCAGGATATGTCCATCCCTTAGTAGGCCAATTTCTACTAAACTTCGGAGGCTGAACCTGCAAAAAAACTTTAACAGTCTGCATAGACTTAGCCTTGTCCTCCATTTTCTTTAAAAGTGCTTCCACAGGCGAACCAAACAACACGTCAGACTGTAATGGAGCATCCAAAATCCTTGTCTTAACATGCTCAGCTAAATTCTGATCCCTCAACCAGGCGTGCCTCGAAGAACAGAACCAGTGGCAGCCACCCTCGAGGAGGCCTGCACAGCATCAAAACCACATTGCAAGGAATGCTTACCCACCTGTTCAGACACATGAACTAAATCCTGCAACTCTTTACACTCAATACCTTCCGCCAGAGCATCCACCTTAGACTTCAATTGTGAAAGGAGATAATTTTGATATTTTAACATGTGAAACTGGCAATTCAACGCCCTCATGGCTAAAGTGGAAGAAGTATACACTTTCTTTCCCCATCTATCCACAGCCCTTGCCTCTATCAGGAGGAACAGGATTTTTAACAACAGAAGCCTTAACACCTTTAGGCCCCTGAGAAACAGTTTCCGGGTCTGCCCTAGGACTCTTAAAAAGATACTTATGAGCTTCAGGCACCCTATAATACCTATCTGGTTTAACTGGTGCAGGAGGCAAAGAATCAGGGTTCAGGGAAGCCTCTGCAAAAACATCTTCCACCACATCCAGAACAGGAGGTATAGCTAAAGGCCTATGCTGGGGCAAAAACAAAAATTCCCTAAGCCTCTTCCTGGAATCAGAAAAATCTTGACCTTCCCATTTAAAATGCTCCCGCATGGAATGAAGAGTCTCTGAAAAAGAAAAATCCTCAGGAGGAGAAGCCGAAGGAGTAGAATCAACCACATCAGAATCAGAATAAGGAGGATACTCCTGCAAGACTTCAGAAGACTCAGAAGCCTCGAACACTGCTCAAAACTCTCAAGCTCAGGTTCCACCCTAGGCCTCTTATCAGGAGGGGGCATAGAACCTCTAATCATAGTAATCAAATCTTCTGCCATTTTAAGCATATGTTTCTTAGGCAAAGATCCTGAAGAGCTAGGAGAAACCCCTACTGAAGTTAAACCTGGCCTGCCTCTCAAAGAAGCCTTGGAAACAGAAGGGGAGGCCCTAACCACCTTAGGAAGAGAGGGAAGAACAGTCACCTGAGAAGCCCCTTCAGCCTGGCCTACCTCCGGAGAGGTCACATCCTGTAACAGTAAAGTCTCTCCCTGAGACTCCAAAGAAACTCCTGGCAGCACCTCCGGCTCCACTGAGCCTTCTAAAGAACCGACGTCCGGGACTGACGGTTCTTCCAACCTAGGCTTTGCTGCTTTGTCCTTGCGCTTTTTGGACGAAGCGGGCGTCGGAGCATCCGACGGCATTTTATAATTACAACGCTTCCCAAAAACTAACCTGGCACAGTCTAACCTTCTCTTTATAGTGCGTTTGTTAAATCTAGCACAAGAGCGACATCCAACGTCGTGCTCAGGCCCTAAACAAGGTATACACAAAGTATGGTAATCCCTATGAGGTATCTGTTTCCCACAAGAAATACAGTTATTCACTTTTTCTGACATCCGGTTAAATACTGAGGCAAGAAAAAACCAAAATATTCCCAACGGGTACTTAGCCAACTTTGATTCGGTCTGAAACTCCGACTTCAGAAAATTTCAGAACGCCAACCTGCACTCGCAAAACTGCTTCTGCATCGGACCATGCGGCAAAAAAGACTGAGGATATGACGTCGGTCATGCGCATTTGTACCCTGACGTCCTGACGTCAGACTAATGCGCCATGACCGACGTCAGCCATATACTTTGGTATTCGGGCCGACTGGGACAGCGGACTACCCAAGTGTTAGGACTGCAGCAATGTGGAATGAAGAACATCTAGATTCAGGTCCCAGGAGGAACGGGGTCTTGCACAGGAGGTCTTAACATCATGGAACCCCTTAAGAAAGGATTTGCACAGTTTGTGAGACATAAGACTGGAATCATTAATCCCCACATGAAAATTAGACATTGCTGATAGTTGAACTCGAGTGTAGCAGCCGCTGAACCTTGGTGAAAGAGTTCTGAAACAAACTCTAGAACAATAGTAATAGGAGCTATAAATGGATCAACTTCTCTATTGTGTGCCCATATAGAAAATCTCTTCCATTTACTAGGATACAATTTTCTGGTCGAAGGCTTGTGAGAAGAGGTAATAATGTGAGTTACAACTTGAGACAAATCATGAAGCCTGACTAGTGACGGAACTGGAGCAGCCATGCTGTCAGTTTGAGAGTGTGGACACTGGTGTGTCAGGAGGTCTGGCACTGGGTCCAGGGTCCATAGGCAGTCCAACAGGTGCGACCCGAGAAAAGGGAACCAAATCTGACGAGGCTAGTAAGGAGTGATGAGGATCACCTTGCTTCCCAACAGCATTGCTTTCTGTCTGACCTTGGGGATGAGTGGAAAAGGAGGAAAAGCATAAAGGAGTCCCGGGGGCCAATCATGTACTAGTGCATCTCTTGGAGACTCTCCCAGAGGGGGGATGAGAGAGAAGAAGGTGCTGCATTTGGTGTTGATGGGACTGGCAAAGAGGTCGCAGCAGGGTTGTCCCAACTTGTGGAAGAGCATACTGGCTATTTTCTGGTTCAAGGACCATTCGTGAGTTAACAATATTGCCCTGCTTAGCTTGTCCGCTAGAATGTTGTGAGTCCCCAGGATGTGCGTTGCAATGAGAAAGCGTTGATCAGAAATCGCCCAATTCCAAACTCGCAGGGCCTCTCAACACAAGAGGTATGATCTGGTCCCCCCTTGTTTGTTTAGATACCAGACCACAGATTTGTCGGTCTGGATAGCTATCGTCCCTAGAGGGAGAAAGTCGAAGTGCATGCAATGCTAGAAGCACCACTCTCATCTCTAGGATATTGATATGCAGATGGGCCTCCTGCTCTTGCCATGTGCCTTGGACAGTCCTGCCAAGATAATGCCCCCCCCCCCCACCCTGAGAGGCATCCGTGGTCACAGTGGCAACGGGTTGGTGGGGTACAAAGGGAGTCCCTGTGGTAAGATGACCTGGATGAATCCACCAGTGTAGGTCCCTTTTGCAAGAATCTGTAATCAGGATCTGATGTAGAGGCAACTGCTGAAACGACCACTAGGATGACAGGAGCCATTGGAGTATTCTCATATGTAGTCTTGCTAAAGGTAACAAAGGTTATGGTTGACGCCATAGTTCCAAGAATCTGGAACACCACCTTCGCTTTGACTCTTCGAAGGGGAAGTATCCTGTAAATTTGTTGCACAAGATTCTGTATTCTGTCTGTAGGTAGTCTGGCTGTCATATCGACCGTGTCTATGTTTGCTCCTATAAAAGTTATAGACTGAGTGGGCCAAATACAGGATTTTTCCCAGTTTAGAGATTCCCAACTGGGAACAGAGCTTGATTGTAGAATATCCCGATTGAATTAGGCGATGCCTGGTGGTGGTTAGGAGCCAATTGTCCAGGTATGGAAAGACTTGGATTCCCTGACACCGCAAATGAGATGCGACTACTGCCATGCACTTGGTGAACACCCGGACAGACCAGTTAAGAGTCAAGCTAAAAATCACCTTAGGCATAAAAGAGGGATTAGTTTGAAGAGAAACCCGATCCACATGGAAGGTGATAAAAGGCTCTACTGCCATTAAGGCCTGCAGCTCAGACACTCTTTCTAGCTGAAGTAATGGCCAAGAGAAAGGCAGTTTTCCAGGAGAGAAACTTCAAATTTGCTGAGGCAGCAGGCTCAAAGGGCAGCAGAGTAGGTTTCTCAAGTACAAAATAGATCCCATGCAGGCGTAGGTGCCCTTCTGGGAGGCTTTAAATTGCTACCTCCCCTGAGGAACTGTTTCATCAAGGGATTAGAGAAAATGGGTTGCTCAAAGGAACAATGAGCAGAAATAGCTGAAGCAGGACTCTTGACAGAAGAGAAGGAAAGTCCACCATTAAGCAAGCCTGCCAGATAGTCAAGAATAAGAGGAAGAGTAGGCTGAGATGGGGTTTCTCCTCTAGTCTGCATCCAAATGGAGACTCTTTTCCACTTCTCTGCATAAAATTTCCTAGTGTTAGGCCTCCTGGCCTCACGAAGGACCTCAACTACCTGTTGGGAAATATTTAAATTATGAGCCAGAATCATCCCCCCCCCCCCCCCCGGAACCATGAGATCTGCTACCAGGGGAAGATGCCAAGGCTGAGACTGGGAGAGACCGTGAAGAAGTGGATACCAATGCTGCCTGGGCAGTCTGGAGCTAGAACTATGGCCCTTGGTTTTCTGTCCCTTATCTTTAACAGCACTCTGGGAAGAGGAGGCAGAGGAGGGAATGCATAGATCGATAGCTGTGTCCAGGGGAGGGACAGAGCATCCACTTTCCAAGCTTTGTCAAGATGATCCCTGGTGCAAAAGGTTGGAAGAAGGTGATTGGTCGGAGATGAAAAGAGATCCACCTGAGGAGTGCCCCAACGCTGAAAGATGCGATAGATGGTCTTGTTTAGTTGCCACTCGTGAGGATCCAGGACCTGCCTGCTCAACCAGTCTGCCAAGGTGTTGTCTTCCTGGAATTAACTGAGCTATCAAATGAATGCCATGGAAGCTGCCACGGACCATAGTATCATGCTTTGTCTACACAGGGGATAAGAGCGAGTCCCTCCCTGCTTGTTGATGTACCACGTGATTGTAGTGTTGTCTGTCCTGACTAGAAGAGTACAAGGAGAGAGAAGATTCTTGAAAGCCATCAAGGCCTGCTGGACTGCCATCAATTATTTCAGATTTATGTGCAAATGAACTTGTTGATCGCTCCAAGTCCCCTGAATGCATCTGCCCTCTAGATGTGCTCCCCAAGCGTAGTCAGAGACTGGCTGGCAGGAGATGGGACACAAAGGTAGACCTTTCTTCTATGCACAGGCTGTCGCCCACCAAAGGAACTCCGTCTGCAGGCAGGGAATCAGAGGAAGAATCAAGTCTAAATCCTGAGTGTGTTGACACCAAATGTTTTTGAGTTACCACTGTATTTTCCTCATATGCCCTCTGGCATATGGAATCATCAGAATACATGAAACCCAGGGCTTGCAGGAAATGCCTTGCAGAGAGCTGGGTCACACTTGCCAAATTCTTTAAGTAATTTGAAAGATCCATTTGTTTCTCTTGAGGGAGGGATACCATCTGGGCAGCTGTATTCAGACGCGCTCCCAGGAATACAATCTCCCTGGTGGGTACCAATTTTGACTTCTTTTCGGTGACTGTGTAGCCCGAAGAGGTGAGAAGGTTCTTTACAAAGTCCAAATCCTACAGAAGTTGCTCTGGAGAGTTTGCCTGAATAAGACAATCGTCCAAGTAAGGGTAAATTTGAATGTTTCATTGCCTGCAAAAGGCAATGACTGGAGCTAGGCATTTTGTAAAAACGTTGGGAGCAGTAGATAAGCCAAAGGGCAGTGCAGAGAATTGGAAGTGCCTGTTCCCTGCCCTGAAAGAAGGAACTGCCTGCAGCTTTCCCTTATTGGGACGTGCAGGTAAGCTTCTTTGAGATCCAAAGTCACCAGCCAGGAATCCTTGGCCAACATTGGCAGCAACTGGTGAAGAGTGAGCATTTTGAACTTGGGAATCACCAGAAAAGTGTTTAGAATGGACAAATCCAGAATAGGGTGCCAGGTGACCCCTTTTTTGGGAACCAGGAAAAGTCTTGAGTAAAAACCTTGGCCTATCTGTAGTGCAGGAACTGGCTTTATTGCTCCGAGGTTTAGCAAAGAAGAAACTTGTTTTTCTGCTTCTGCCCTTTGAAGTGGGGGGACTATCTGGGTATCCTTGGAGGACCGGGAAGGTCTGAAAGGAGAATTTGTAGCCTTGGGACACTAATTTGAGCACCCATTTGTCATCCGTGATAGTGTGCCAGACATCTGCAAAAATGGCTAACCTTCCCCCCAAAAGAAAGTACAGTTTTGTACCTACCATAAATGTAGATGTCCGATAGGTATGCATCTGCAGTCCTAACATATGGGTTGTCCTGCCTCAGGCATCCCTTCGGTCGGCCGGATTCCAAAGTCTGGGTCTGGCCTCGGCTGATGTCGCACTTCACCCGACGTCATAGCTGCTGTGGTATAAAGGCATCAGCCAACGCCATTTTCCTCTGTTTCTTGCCCCAGATGCCAGGTGCCCTCTAGGAAGGCTAAATTTGGATAAATGCAAATAATTCCAAACAGTAGAGAGCAAAAATTATATATATATATATATATATATATATATATATATATATATATATATACACACACACACACACATATATACAAAACAAATACACCATAATAATTTCCCCCAGCTAGCTAAAAGAGGGATAGATACCCTAGGAATACCACAGAGGGGAAGGAGGGTGGGTAATCTGACTGCAGATGCATACCTATCGGACATCTACATTTATGGTAGGTACAAAACTGTACTATGTCCTTCAAGGATGCATCTGCAGTCCTAACATATGGGTAGAATACCATAGCCAAACTGGGGGAGGAGGCACTAAGATAAAGATGGTGTAGTCAAGATCCCTTGCAACACAGCAGTTGCAAAACCTGCTCGGGATCTGGAGTATAAAGGAAGGTTATAATGCTTGGCAAATGTATGCACGGAGCTCCAAGTAGCAGCTTCTAAAATGTCTTTGGTAGCCACTCCTCGTAGGAAAGCTGTAGTGGTGGCTGTAGCTCTTGTGGAATGAGGTCTGATATTTTCAGGAGTTGTCTTTCCATGAAAAGAGTAGCAAAATCGGATGCAATTTCCTATCCATTTTGAGATGGTCTGTTTTGAAATTGCTTTTCCTTGCATTCCTGTTGCATATGCTACCCGAAGTTGGTCAGTTTTTCTGTTGGTCTTAGTTCTGTCCAGATAGTAGCGTAATTGTCTGTGCACATCCAAGGTATGTAGCAGTCTTTCCCCCCTGTTCTGTGGGTTGGGGAAGAATGTAGGTAAATGAATCGCTTGGTTCAATGATACTCTGGAGACCACTTTTGGCATAAAGGTAGGGTTGGTTCTCAGAGACACTCTATCCTGATGGAAGATAAGGAAGGGCTGTACTGCCATTAATGCCTGTAATTCAGATACCCTTCTTGCTGAAGCGATTGCTAGCAGGAAAGCAGTTTTCCAAGACAAAAACTGTAAATCTGCTGTTGCTGCTGGTTCAAAAGGGGGAAGTGTTAACTTTTCCAGCACAAAGTTGAGATCCCATGTAGGTAAAGGTGGTTTCCTTGGAGGCTTTACGTTTTTGATTCCTCTCAAGAACTGTCTGAGTAGAGGATGAGAGAAGACAGGAGGATCCATGTTGTATTCTGCTGAGATTGCTGATGCATGAATCTTAATGGAGGAGTATGACAGGCCATTGTGGAACAGTTCCGCTAAGTATTCCAGAATGTGTGCTATGTTTGCCAATGAGACATTTTCTCCCTTTGCTGCACTCCAAATGAGGTATCTTTTCCATTTGGCTGAATAAGTTTTCCTTGTGGACGGTCTGCGAGCCTCCAGGATAATGTCCTTAACCCTCTGAGATAAATCTGGGTTATTTTGTTTTATGCAATACTCCAAGCAGCTAGCTGCAGTGTTTTCAAGTTTGGATGTAGGATCTTGTAGTTATTCTGTGTTAGAAGTAAGGGACATAGAGGTAGAGGCCATGCGTGTGTCCAAGACATGCTTCTCAGTAGCGGGTGCCAATGTTGCCTCGGCCAGTCTGGAGCTATCAGGATTACCCTTGGCTGATCCTCTTTGATCTTCAGTAGGACTTTGTGCATCAAGGGAAGAGGTGGGAGTGCATATGCTGTCAGGTTTTTCCAGCTGAAGGAAAGGGAGTCCACCCTCCAAGCAAGTGGGTGGTATGCTCTTGTGCAGAATTTATTCAATTGGTGGTTGTGTGGGGAGGCGAACAGGTCTATCTCTGGTAGTCCCCATTTCTTTGTTATGGTTTTGAAGATATCTGGATGCAGCATCCATTCGTGAGCATCCGTGGTAGTTCTGCTTAAGGTGTATGCTAGTGAATTTTCTTTTCCTGGTACAAATCTGGCCTGAAGTTGAATGTTGAGATTCAGGGCCACATTCCACAGGTCCATTGCCATCCGGCATAGAGGATATGAGTGTGTACCTCCCTGTTTGTTGATGTACCACATGACTGTGGTATTGTCCGTCCTTATCAGCAGGTGACCTTGTTGAAGGAATGGTCGGAATGCCTGGATTGCAAGTTTCACTGCCAGCATCTCCTTTAGATTTATGTGTAGATTCAGCTGGTCTTGGGTCCATAGGAATTGTATGCACTTGTCCACCATGTGTGCCCCTCAGCCTAGGTCTGAGGCGTCCGTGGAGATGGTCTGGATTGGATGAGGTTTGTGGAAAGGCAGTCCTCTGTTCAACTGACAGGCCTGAGCCCACCACTGGAATTCTTGCTTCAGGCATGGAATTATTGGAATCTGGGCTTCTAGACTGTGCTTGTGTTGAAACCATACATTCCTTAGGTACCATTGCAACTTTCTCATATGCAGCCTGGCATGCGGAATCAATATTATGCAGGATGCCATGTAACCCAGGGCTTGCAGGACTTTCCTTGCAGTAAGCTGAGTTTGTGTTGTTAATGTCATGAAATACACTGGTAGTTGCTTTTGTTTTTCTTCTGTGAGAAAAGCCATCTGAGTTGATGTATCCAGTTCTGCCCCCAAGAATGTTATCCTTTGGGATGGTACTAGTCTTGATTTTTGCATGTTGACTGTATCCCAAGGCTTGTAACAGTTGTATGACCTTTTCCAAATCTTTTGTTAATTTTGCCTTGTTGTCCGCTTGTATTAGGCAGTCGTCCAGGTATGGGTAAATTTGAATTCCCTGAAGCCTGCAATGAGCAATTACTGATGCCAGGCATTTTGTGAATACTCTGGACGCAGTAGATAAGCCAAAGGGCAATGCTGAGAATTGATAATGCTCTGATCCTGCAAGAAATCTGAGGTGTCTTCTGCAATCTGGTCCTATAGGGACGTGCAGGTATGCCTCCTTGAGATCTAGAGTCACCAGCCAAGACTCCTTGCCCAGCATGGGAAGAAGTTGCTGGAGGGTCAGCATTTTGAATTTTGGAACAATGAGGTATGTGTTCAGAGCGGACAAGTCGAGAATAGGTCTCCATTGATTTTCTTTTCTTGGTACAAGGAAAAGTCCGGAGTAAAATCCTTGGTCTTGTTCCATAGGCGGTACCTTTTCTACAGCTCTCATCCTTAGTAAGTTGTTGATTTGTCTTGGAGCGTCTGTTTTTTGGCTTGGTGGTAGGTTTGGCATTCCTCTCTTTTTTGGTAGAGTGTGGAAGTGAAACCTGTAGCCTTTGTCTATTGTTTGTAAAGTCCATTTGTCTCCTGTAATGTAATGCCAGTTGCGGGAAAATAAAGCTAGTTTTCCACCCAAGGGTGCTTCCAGTTGTTCCCTGGTAGGCGGAATCAGAGCCAAGTCATTGTGTCTGCCCTGTGGAAGTAGTTGTAGTTGAATCTGTGGCAGTACTTCTCTGGTTAGTAGGTTGCCACTGACGTCCCCTGTAGGCCCCCCTGGATTGACCTCTGCCTCTTGGGCGTCTTTCTGCCTCTCTGTGCTCTGGAGGTGTCTGGAAAGGACCAATTCTTCAAAGGCCAATTTCTGCTAAACCTCGGAGGTTGGACCTGTAAGAAATCCTTGACTGTTTGGACAGATTTTGCTTTTTCCTCCACCTTCTTTAGAACCTCCTGTGCAGGGGAGCCAAACAAACTTTGTTTCTCCATAGGAGCATCTAGGAGTTTTGACTTAACATGGTCTGGTAAGGATTGTTCTTTTAACCAGGCATGCCTTCGAATCACTGTTCCAGTCATAGCTGATCTAAAGGAAGCCTCCAGTGCATCATAGCCACATTTTAAAAAGTGGTTACTGACCTGCTGAGAGTTATGTACCAAATCCTGAAGGGACTTGCGGTCTATAGGTTCAGGAGAGGACAGTTTTTTATTTAGCTGGTCTAACAAAAATTCCTGGTACTGAATCATGTGAAATTGACAGTTTAAGGCCCTGGCCGAAAGAGTAGCAGAAGTATAAACCTTTTTACCCCATCTCTCTAATGCTCTAGATTCCCTTTCAGAGGGGAGAGGATTTTTGGCAGAAGCAGCTGCCACAACTTTAGGGCCCTGTGAAATGGTTTCAGGATCTGCAACAGGAGCCTTATACAAATGGTAGTGTGTGTCCGGGACCCTGTAATATCTGTCAGGCTTGGCAGGGGCCGGAGGAAGAGAATCAGGGGCAGTACAGGCATCATTATAAGCATCATCAACAACGGTTAGTACTGGAGGAATGGCTAAAGGCCTATGCTGTGGTAAGTGTAAGAAAGTCCTTAGCCTTTTCCTTGAATCTGAAAAATCTTGGCCCTGCCATTGAAAGCGTTCCCTCATAGCATGTAAGGTTTCCCCAAAAGAAAATTCTTCAGGAGGAGAGGCAGAAGGAATGGAGTCTTCTGCATCGGAATCCTCATAAGGAGAGTATGGGCCTTCCTGAGGGTCTGAGATATCGGAGTCATCCGAGGAATAGTCTGTAGAAACAGGTTCCGGGGGTTCAGTCCTAGGCCTCTTATCTGGAAGGGGTTGAGAGGCCCTGTCTGGGTGAGGTTGGGATCCCCTGATCAAAAAAATGAGATCCTCAGCCAGGCTGAGCATTTGAGAACTAGAGGTAGGCCTGTGTGAGGGGGTTTTAGCAGGTAAGGCCTTAGAAGATTTAGCTGCTTTAGCCCTGGAAAAAGCCTTGATAGACATAGATGCAGGGGGTCTAGCAGCCCCACGTGCAGGGGTAGATATGTCTAAAGGAATAGTATCTGACAAATCCTGGGTGCTAGCTTCTGTAGGGGCAATTTCAGTAGCCGATTCAACTATGCTCTGTGAAGCCTCGGCTATCGGAGGCCTGCTTTCGGCCGAAGGCAGAACCGAGGACTCTGTTTCGGCCGAAACCGAGACACTCGCGGTTGGCCTAACCGTGGTTTCAGCCGAAACCGCGGACCGCGAGTGTCGGTCCTTTTCCTTGCGCTTTTTAGCTAATTGCGTAGTCGGAGTCTCAGACGGCATTTTGTATGCAAAAGCGGGACCAAAAAACTCCTCTGCAAACTCCAACCGACGTCTAAGCGTCCGTCGGTTGAAGGAAGCACAGGCTACACAAGCTGATACGTCGTGGTCCGGGCCTAAACAAGGAAGGCAGTAAGAGTGGAAATCCTTATGAGGTATTTGTTTCCCCACAAGTTAAACAATTATTTACTTTGTCTGACATCGGCCGAGGCAAGAAAGAGTCCCCAACGGGGTACTTAGCTTTTTAGAAGTCTTCGGTAGTAGAAATCTCTGGATCTGACCGACCGGCACTTGCGAACAGCTTCTGCTTCGGGCACCGCGCGGCAAGAAAGACTGAGGAAAATGGCGTCGGCTGATGCCTTTATACCACAGCAGCTATGACGTCGGGTGAAGTGCGACATCAGCCGAGGCCAGACCCAGACTTTGGAATCCAGCCGACCGAAGGGCTGCCTGAGGCAGGACAACCCATATGTTAGGACTGCAGATGTATCCTTGAAGGACATGCCTGGGCCCGCAGAGGCAAGCAGGGTAAGGCTGGAGTCATTGAGAATGCTTGCTTTGGGAAGTCTGCTTAGAGCTCCCCGATTTTGAAGATGAAGCCTGCCAGTGCTTAGCTTTTTGAGGGATGGAAGTCTGTCCCCTGGCAGACCTGTAACCCTCTAGACCTAGTGTGATCCTGTTTACTAGGGTCAGGAAAAGCCTAATTCTTAGAAGGGTAATGCCTACTAAAATGAGGAGGCTGCATTTGCCGAAAATCCTTAACAGTTTGCATAGATTTAGCCTTATCCTCAAACTTTTTCAACACCTCCGCTGCTTTGCTACCAAAAAGCCTGTCCTTGTGCAAGGGCACATCCAGGAATTTAGATTTGACAGGTTCAGAAAGGGGCTGTTCCCTGAGCCAAGCATGTCCTCTAATAACAGAACCAGTGGCCGCTGCCCTGCAAGAAGCCTCCAAAGTGTCAAAACCACAATGTAGAGAATGTTTAGTAACAAGAGTGACAAAATTCAATAAATCTTGCATGTCCTTACTCAGCATCAGTGAAGGAACACCAGCAATTGTAGCCTTAATGGACTCCAAAGTATGCTGCTGACACTTAAGCATATAAGACAGACAATTAACAGACCCAATAGCCATTGTGGAAGTATAAACCTTTTTACCCCATCTATCCAAGGCCAGAGATTCCCTGTCAGACTGAAAAAGATTTTTAGCAACCGTGGCTTTAACATCCTTAGGGCCCTGAGAAAATCATCTCTGGATCAGCAGTAGGATTCTTGAAAAGGAACTGATGAGAATCAGGAACTCTATAATACCAGTCAGGCTGTCTGGGAGCAGGAGGAACAGAATTAGGAGTCAAAAAATTCTCCATGAAAACATCAACTTCCAAAACTGGAGGGATAGCCAAAGGCTTATGCGGAGGCAAATCCAAGAACTCTCTAATCTGCTTCTTAGACTGAGGGTAGTCCTGACTTTCCCATTTGAAATGCTCCCCAAGAGTATTCAGAGTATCCTCAAAAAAAAAAAATCTTCTGGAGGGGAAGCAGAAGGGATGGAGTCTCCTACATCAAAATCCTCAAAACCAGAAAAAAGCTGAGAGTTTCCTTCTTCATCAGCAGAGGTGCTGGAAACCTCAGAGTCTGAGGCAGACAAAACTTCTGGGGACAATTCCCTAGCCCTCATAAAAGGTGGCCGAGACCCCTGATAAGTCAAAAGACCACTAGCCATCTTAAGCATTTGAGCCTGAGGCACTTGAGGGAGGCCAGCACCTGCTTTGGAGTAGATTTTTGGCTGGAAAGATCGCTAGAAAGCCGGAGGGACTCGGGAGGCCTAGCCACCACAGAAGTGTGAACAGAAGTAGTCAGTCTGGATCTGGTCTCAGAAAACAGGCCTCAGAAGCCGGCGCCTGCTTAGCGGCTCCTGATCCAGAGGCGGTGACGACTGGCTGAGGGTCCGAAGACGCAGTAGAAACCTGCGGATTAGAGGACTCAAAAAAGGTCTCTGCAGATGCCTGCTGCTGAACATCCGCGGACTGCAGGGGCAATGAAAGCGCCTCACTGGTTACCACTGGACCGACAACCAACTTAACAGGGACGTCGTTGGTTAATTTGACCCTAAGCCTGTCGTGGTCCTTATCCTTCTGCTTCTTAGGAAGATCCGAAGTCGGGAGACCAGAAGACGCCATACCGACGAACTTAGGCCAAACTCCAAAATGCTCAAACAAGATCCTAGCTCTACGGCGAATGGTATGTGGGTTGAAAGAAGCACAGAGAACACAATTGGGGATGTCGTGCTCAAGACCTTAACAAGTGATACAACATTCACGGTGTGGAATCCGTTTTCCACAGGCAAGACAGTTATTAACTTTCGCTGACATTCGTTAAAGCAAGAAGAGGGTCACCAATGGGGTACTTATCTGAGGTCTTCGACTTAAGTCGGAATACAAGAAGGTACTCTGCCGACTGGCACTCGTGCAAAATGATTCTGTTTCGGGCTCCGCGGCTAGAAAGACTGAGGAAATGGCGTCAGCTGCCTTCCTTTGTAGCAGACGCCCTGACGTCAGGCTTAAACCGAAGACAGCCAATGTCATATACCAAGGACTTGGGTATTCTGTCAGACTGTGGGCTACTGGGAGCCGGATAACCCATTTGTAAGGACTGCAACAGTGAAACACTAACATTGTACTACTGACCAAGAAGCAAGTTATCATACTCAAGTGGTCAATGATCCAACTTTCCATGTCATTTGGAACTCTATTCCAGGTTGCAGTTCCAGATTCTTTACTGGAATCCAGTGACTCCACCAGATTCTTAAGGTGTTTGTGGAATGCATGGACCCTACAGACTTGCTCTGGCATTTTGGGGCAGGGGGAGCTGGGAATCCACCTACAAAGATGCAGCATTGAAAGAATCATCCAGGATCTCCAAGGACTGGAAAAACAGGAATCTAGGTTCAGACATGTCTAGAAACTCTCAACATCTCATATGACCTTGACAGAATTCTCGACTTCCAACTGAAAGATCATTTCACTCTGTGAAGGGAGTCTCCAAAGGATAAATCCACAGGTAGCAAGGATAAGGAGAGGGTATCCTCAAAATTTATGACCAAAGAGAAGGCTGAAGAAAGCTAGTCTAAAAAAAACGGCTCTTACACTTTACTTGAAAAAGAATCAAGAGTCCCAGGGGAGGGGTAGTCCCATTTCCTCTTGGTAGAGAGTATAACAGAAGCAGGACCTCTCTCAACAGCTTGCTGTCTGGAGATCAAACTCCATGAAACCTTATGGCAGTATTAAAATGGTCTAGAAAGAATTCTGGGAAAACTGGGGTTGAAAACTGGTCAGCTGTGGCTATCCTAACCAGATCACTTGGGCTTCAGCATTTTGGGTCTCCATTTTAAAGAAAAGCCCAAATGAAAAACTTCCAGAAGTGGGCATGTGATCACAACCTGGACATGATCTTTCAATTTCTTAATATTCGGAGGATACTGCTCACAGAATCCAACACTTACCCACAGGGTGCCTGTGTGGTTAACAAATTTTGGGGGTACAGGGACAGAGTGCCTTAGCATTTTTTTTTGGGGGGGGGTTTGTCAGCTTTCACACTACTAATCCCGAAAGGGTGCTGCTTTGCCTCCTCCTACAAGAAGTCTAAACAGGGAAAGGCAGACAATATGGCCTGCCTACACTAGCCAAGTGCTTTTTGCTTTGAGTATTTTTCTAGGGTCTCAGCATGGCATTTTTAGTCCAGGTATTAAAATAAGTACACTAGGGGCAGTTAGGCACATTGTGCTCCAGAGTCAGGCAAAAAAGACAAACTGAAAATCTTTGGGAGAAATGTGACTTCTACTGACATCTTCAAGAAATTCACAATTTGAAAATTTAAGGAGCCCGTAGCAGAAGCATTTTGCATGAGTGCCAGTCGGCAGAGTACCTCAAATGAGGTAGCTACAGTCTCACTCGGGTCAACCTGATGGATAGATGCAACAGTAGTGTGTAATAGAAGTTGTGGGCTTACTACAACGTTAAACCTCCATTATCCAAAACTGAAGGCTTCCATACTGGAAAAATTGGCCACCGTAACATAAAACCAGCAACATTTCTACCAGAGCTCGAGGTCCCACCTTCAGAGTTTGCTGAAGGAAGCAATGGACTCAGAAATCTAAACTGCCTCCACAAATAGCAGAAAAAGAAAGCCTACACTATCAAGGCCTCAGGAGATATCTGCTAGGTCCATCAGAATGGAGATGACCTGTTTTCACAAATATCTCACTATGATGACACTGATGTGTAGACTATTTTGTACATATTGTATCAAGGTAGGTTAAAAACAGACTAGGCCCACATGTACCAGGATAAAGGGTGCCCGCTCTTGGCATATGCACAAATGCCAGGACTGCAAAAAATGCAGTGTAGAAGCCTCTGGCCATAGAAACATTCCTACCACAGCATTAGGACAGGCTCAGGACGATTGACCCCTATGGCAGAAAGTAGTCTACAAAAGCCATAAAAACTGACAGGTGAAAAAAAGAGGCATAGGAATGACAACATGGACTGCTGGGGACATGGAAGAAATTATGTAATATGCAAGCAGTCCAGAATTTTCAGACAAAGAATATGAAGAAATGAGAAAAACAAGAAAAATAAGTGGAAAGAAAAATACTTGCAATGAAAAACTGTCATATGCATTAATACAACAGATCTATGAAAAACATTACATAGATAACTTTGCGCCGCCTAGAAAAAGAGAAGGAACTGTGAAAATAAAGAACAAAACTCAAATGTTTTAAAGGAATTTTAAAAAATGGGGACAAGGGAAAAAAATATCTTGTGCGGTGCAACATTTACACAAAGAAAAAAGTCAAACTAATCGATAAAAAAACATGACTACAAATATACTAGGGGAAATACAAACATCTAGATAAGGATATTTCCACAATACAAAAACAAAGGGGGGGTTGTAGGCAAGAATTAGTAAAACAGAAGTTAAATGTAAAATGTCTTCTCCCTCCAACCTTACTATATGGGTCTCCGATCTTCAATAATTTCCACAACTCTTTGCAACACAAACTACAGTCCTGTTATAAGATTGTAAAATTCGCATTAGCCCACCCAACTCACACCCACCAGTGCCAGGCCACTAAAGAACTAAACTGGCTAGAATTTGGACATTACCTACATTACACACAACTTTCCTTTGCCCATGAACTCGTTTATAAATTAGAGTGTTGCCCTTCCCTGAAAAATATCATTGACCTTTACATACATCTAAAATTTGACGCTCCAACAACAAACACCTACTTAAAGTATCAAAACCTAGTAAAAGAGCAGGTAGCTGCCTCTACTCCCATTCCATAACCAAGCTGTGGAACACCCTCCCATCATCAGTTACAGAATTAGACAACAATCTCCTTTAAAAGAAAACATCTCACTGATAACCCCAGCTGTACATGCAACACAAATCCACAGCCTCCTTAACCTAGCAAAACTGTTTCATGTAGCAAATATACTTATGTATACGTTATGCTGTTACACCATATGAATTATCCCTAAATCTTTAGTATCAGTCCACACATCAATACAATCATCTTAACACATTTTCTCTTCTGTCACTTTCTACTTTTAATACTACCATTAAATGCATACCACCTATAATTTATTTATTCCCACTACTTAGCTATAAGATTCTAACTATACCTGTCTTACCCTCAAATTCTATATTTGCCTTTTCCTACCCCCCCCCCCAAAAAAACAAAAAGCTGTATTGTTAAATATTTCTAACTGTATAATTTTCCTACATGCTAAAGTTCCATTGTTACTGTATTGTGCCTTTATACAAATTTTCTGTTTAGACAGTTTTCTGTACTTCACTTGCTTTATAATTTTGTTTCCTTACACATTCATGTAATGATTTTCATGCAACTTGGAGCTTTTCTCCCCGGGCCTCCACTGAAAATGGGTCTCAAGCTCAGCGGACTTTCCCGGTCAACAAATGTCAACAAACAAATTAGAATGAAATTATTGATTATCTGTGAAGTAAAGGATTTAATGTGGAAAATCCAACAATATTAGCGGCATGATGAAATAAAGGGTCCTCAGACTGAAGGGGCAGCAAGTGGAGTGGGCAGCATCTGAAAATAACTTTACAAAAGGTGACGCTCTAGTGCCATCTGAAGACTACCAGTATGAAAGTCCAGTTGAAGTTGCAAAGCGAGGGAAGGAGCAGGAAATAGTAGAAATCTAATGCAGGTAATGTTGCAACTTGATGGACTACAAGTTCTCATATGAAGGAGCAGCAGATGAAGCAGGGTGTGTCTGAAGAGGATGTCATACGATGATGTCCCGGAACTTTCTGTAGAACACTTCCAGCAGACAGTACTACTCAGTCCAGAAGAAAATGATCTATGGGAAGATGTGATTTAACAGAGATGGACAGACAGGACAGGAGTACTGAACAGAGAAAAACTATAAAATAATTAAAACAAATATCACTATTAGAAAAATGTAGAAAAGGAACATGTCCAAAAAAAAAAAGTTTTGTTATGTCCTTACCATAATGTTCCATCTGTGTTGTTGACCTTCATTGATTACTGATGGGTGTCGGTTCCATCCTCGGAACAGAGTCAGCCGTTATAACAAGCTTGCACCAGCCAAAAACCTCTCTAGCCAAGTCTTACCTGTAGTGCCCCTCTCTATTACCTCAGATCAAGTTTGCCCGTAAGGAAGGAAGAAATAGTTGAGGCTTTATCTGAGCAACTTCACTATCATAGCTATATCCAAACCTCCAGGAGTCTTTCAGAGGGGATGGTGGGTGGGTTTTAATGAATGAAGATCAACAATACAGATGGAACCTTATGGTAAGAACATAACTTCTTTATCTGATGTTATTAATCTTCATTCATTCCTTACTGATGGGACACAGTCCCTATTTACTTTGTTTCCTGGGAGGCCCTATGGAAGAATATTCCCGAGTATCCTAGAACCAAAGGAAGCTCTCCCCCTGGAGACCATATCCAATTTGTAATGAGTGATAAAAAGTGTGAGGGGTAGACCATGTCGGTGCTGCACAAATGTCATCCATAGAAGCTCTTGCATGGAAAGCAACAGATGTTGCAAATTATCTTGTAGAATGCGCTTTGACTTTATAGTAATGAGGCTTTGTTCTGTTGATATATGAATTAAATACAGTCAACTATTTAGACAAAGTGACTTTGGAAACAGTTATCCACAATCTTGGTCCTGAGAATGACACTAATAACTGGTCAGATTTTCATAATGACTTAGTTCTGTTGAGATAAAAATGCAACTGTCTATACACGTCAAGCAAATGTAGTGCATATTCTTCTTTGTTAGAAAATTGTGGAAAGAAAAGTGGTATATTTTATGATTTGATTAATGGTCAAGTCTGAAATAACTCTGGATAAAAAGGAGGGGTTAGTCCTGAGTGATACTCTGTCCTTATGGAACACTATGCAAGGATGTTTTGTGCACAAAGCTTGCAACTCAAATTCTTCTTGCTGAGGTAATGGCCACCAAGAAAGTACAGTTGTGTACACCTACCATAAATGTAGATGTTCGAGTGTCTTCACTATTGCAGTCATAACTGTAGGGTGCTCCTGCCGGCAGGCAGCCCGAGGTCGGCCAGAATCCCAAAGTCTGGGTCCGGCATCGGCTGTATAAGCCAGTATCCTGACGTCAGTACGCTTTGGTACATAGCCCTCAGCCGACGCCATCTTCTCCAGCCTTTCTTGCCCTAGATGTCAGAAGTCCCCAACAAATCAAAAATGAATCCAACAAGGAAACACAAATACACCACAAAAAAGGAAAAGATAGATAAACAGAGGGGATAGGAGGGAGGGAAACCCCGACTGCAACAGTGAAGACACTCGAACATCTACATTTATGGTAGGTGTACACAACTGTACTATGTTCTTCGTGTTAGACTGTTGCAGTCATAACTGTAGGGTGGAATCCCAAAGCAGTGTAGAGGGGGAGGAGGCTTTAGATAGAAGAAGGGGAGGCAAGAATACCCTGCAAGACAGCAGAGGCAAAGCCTGCCCTAGACTTAGAAAACAAGGGGAGATTGTAGTGCTTGGAAAAAGTATGCACAGAACTCCAAGTGGCAGCTTCCAAGATATCCTTGGTAGGGACTCCTCTGAGGAAAGCTGTAGAAGTGGCAGCTGCTCTAGTAGAATGACTTCTAATGGTCCCTGGAAACTGTTTCCCATGATGAGTGTAACAAAATCTGATTCCATAAGCAATCCATTTGGAAATAGTTTGTTTAGAAATAGGTTTTCCAAGAGAACTGGAGGCAAATGAAACAAACAATTGGTTAGACTTTCTGAAATCTTTAGTCTTGTCCAAGTAAAATCTTAACTGTCTGTGCACATCCAATGAATGCAAAATCCTTTCCCCTTTATTTTGAGGATTTGGAAAAAAAATAGGAAGGTGAATTGTCTGATTTAAAGCCACTTTCGAAATCACCTTAGGCATGAAAGTAGGATTGGTCCTCAAGGATACTCTGTCCTGATGGAAAATAAGGTATGGTTCCACAGCCATGAGAGCTTGCAACTCTGAGACCCTTCTGGCAGAGGTCAATGCTAACAAAAGAACAGTCTTCCAGGATAGAAACTTAATATCTGAAGATGCAGCAGGCTCAAAAGGAGGCAAAGTAAGTTTTTCTAAAACATAATTAAGATCCCAGGCAGGGACAGGAGGGGTCCTTGGAGGCCGCAAATTTTAGCCCCTCTCAAGAACTGCTTCACCAAAGGATGTGAAAAACAGGAGGATCAGAACTGAAATGCAGAGACAGCAGAAGCATGAATCTTAATGGAAGAAAAGGAAAGTCCTTTAGATAAAAGTTCGAAAGGTAAAGCAAAATAGAGGAGAGATCAGGAACCTGAGGATCAGAGCCTCGGTCCTGCATCCAAATAGAAAACCTCTTCCATTTAGAGGCATAGGATTTCCTAGTGCTAGGCCGTCTAGCTTCCAAAAGAACATCCAAAACTTGTTTGGGAAGACTAGAGGAAATCAAATTCCTTTGAAGAGCCAAGCTGCCAGGCAAAGGGTCTTGAGATTGGAATGTAGTAACTGACCCTGATGCTGGGACAGAAGTGAAGGGTTCAGTGGGAGAATCCAAGGAGGCCCCGAGAACAGGAGCTTTAAGGTTGGATACCAAAACTGTCGAGGCCAATTTGGAGCAATCAAGATGAGGAACTTGGGCTTGTCCTGTTTTATCTTCAGTAGTACCCGAGGCAGTAGAGGAAGAGGAGGGAAGGCATATGCTGAAAGGCTTCTCCAGCTGAAGGACGGGGCATCCACTCTCCATGCTGTTTTGTGGAAGGACCTGGTGCAAAAGCGAGGCAGCTGATGATTGAGATGGGATGCAAACAGATCTATCTGGGGACATCCCCAAACTGCAGTAATCCTGTTGAACAAGTTGGTGTCTAGCATCCATTCGTGAGGATCTGAAATGTTTCTGCTCAGGCTGTCTGCTAAGAGATTCTGTTTCCCTGGAATGAATTGAGCCTGGAGATGCAGATTCAAATTTAGAGCTGTGTCCCATAAACCCATAGCTAGTCTGCAAAGGGGGTATGAATGAGAAAGTACAGTTTTGTACCTACCATAAATGTAGATGTCCGAACTGGATAGCATCTGCAGTCATAACAACTGGGTTGTCCTGTCGTCAGGCAGCCCTTCAGTCGGCCGGATTCCAAAGTCCGGGTCCGGCTTCGGCTGATGTCGCACTCCACCCGACGTCATCTCTGTTGGTCTTCGGGTATAAAAGCATCAGCCGACGCCATTTTCCTCAGTGTTTCTTGCCCCAGATGCCAGAAGCCCTCTTGCAGGCTAAAATTTGGATAGATGCCAATGTTTCCAAATAGATAGAGGTAAACACAACAATAAGCATGTATGTACATATACACAAACAAATACACCATAAAAAACTCCCCCCCAACAGCTAGCTATTCGGAGGGTAAACACCCTAGGAGTACCACAGAGGGGAAGGAGGGAGGGTAATCCTGACTGCAGATGCTATCCAGTTCGGACATCTACATTTATGGTAGGTACAAAACTGTACTATGTCCTTCATGGATGCATCTGCAGTCATAACAACTGGGTAGAATACCATAGCCAACTAGGGGAGGAGGATAAAAGTAGATTATGGTGTGTTTAGGATCCCTTGCAGTACAGCAGTGGCAAACCCTGCTCGGGATCTGGAATATAGAGGCAAATTATAATGCTTGGCAAATGTATGCACGGAGGTCCAAGTAGCCGCCTCAATAATGTCTTTGGTTGCCACTCCTCGTAAGAAGGCTGTGGTAGTGGCTGTTGCCCTTGTAGAATGAGGTCTTATGTTCTGTGGAATTGGTTTTCCATGGAAGGAGTAACAGAATCATATGCAATTTCCTATCCATTTGGAGATTGTCTGTTTGGAAATAGCTTTTCCTTCCCTTCCTGTTGCATAGGCTACAAAAAGTTGGTCAGTCTTTCTGCTATTTTTTGTTCTGTCCAAGTAGTAGTGTAGCTGTCTATGTACATCCAAGGTATGCAGTATTCTTTCCCCTCTGTTTTGTGGGTTGGGAAAGAAGGTAGGTAGGTGGATTGCCTGGTTTAAAACACTCTGGATACCACCTTGGGCATAAATGTAGGATTAGTCCTCATGGACACTCTATCTTGGTGGAAGATTAGGAAGGGTTGCACTGCCATTAAGGCCTGTAGTTCTGAAACCCTCCTTGCTGAAGTAATTGCCAGTAGGAAAGCAGTTTTCCATGACAGGTGTTGTAGGTCTGCTGTTGCTGCTGGTTCAAAGGGTGATAGTGTCAATTTTTCTAGCACAAAGTTCAAATCCCAAGCTGGTAATGGTGGTTTCCTTGGAGGTTTTACATTCTTGAATCCTCTGAGGAACTGCCTGAGCAAAGGGTGCGAAAAAACAGGTGGATCAAAGCTGTATTCTGCTGAAATAGCTGATGCATGTATCTTGATGGAGGAGTAGGACAGGCCTGAATGAAGAAGTTCGGCCAGATACTCCAGAATGTTAGGCATATCTATGTTTGACACATCTTTTCCTCTTTCTGTACTCCAAATGACAAACCTTTTCCATTTTCCAGCATAGTTCCTTCTTGTTGAAGGTCTGCGTGCTTCAAGAATAATGTCTTTTACTCTTTGGGAAAGTTCTGGATTAGCTGCTGCTATGTGATGTTCCATGCAGTTAGTTGCAACGTTTTAGGTTTGGATGTATGATGCTGTAGTTGTTCTGAGTTAACATCAAAGGCATCAGGGGTATTGGCCACATATTGTTCCGAGACATGCTCCTCAGTAGTGGGTACCAGTGTTGTCTTGGCCAGTTCGGAGCTATCAGGATTATCCTTGGACGTTCTTCCTTGATTTTCAGTAGTACCTTGTGTATCAAAGGAAGAGGTGGGAATGCATATGCTGTTAGGCCTTTCCAGTTGAAGGAGAGCGAATCCACTTTCCATGCTAGTGGGTGGAATGTCCTTGTGCAGAATTTTTTGAGCTGGTGATTGAGAGGTGATGCGAATAGGTCTATCTGTGGCATTCCCCATTTTTTTGAGATGATCTTGAAGATGTCCGGGTGCAGCTTCCATTCGTGGGCATCCGAAGTGGTTCTGCTTAATATGTCTGCTAGAGTATTGTCTTTCCCCGGTACAAATATTGCCTGTAACTGGATGTTGTAGCTGAGTGCCAGGGTCCACAGCTCCAAGGTCATTCTGCATAGGGGGTATGAATGAGTGCCTCCCTGTTTGTTGATGTACCACATGACTGTGGTGTTGTCTGTCCTTATCATCAACTGGCCCTCCTTGAGAAATGGTTTGAACTTTTGGATTGCCAGTTTTACTGCCAGCATTTCTTTTAGGTTGATGTGCAGGTGAAGTTGATCCTGTGTCCACAATCCTTGCACGCATTTGTCCAGCATGTGGGCGCCCCGGCCTAGGCCTGAAGCGTCTGTTGTGATGGTCTGGCTTGCTTGACATCTGCGGAAGGGTAGGCCTGGGTTTGACTGGCATGCCTGAGCCCACCATAGGAACTCCTGTTTTAAGCATGGAATTAGTGGGATTTCTGTTTCTAGACTGTGTCTGTGTTGGGACCATAAATTCTTTAGGTACCACTGTAGTTTTCTCATATGTAGTCTGGCAAATGGAACCAAGATTATGCATGATGCCATGAAGCCCAAGGCCTGCAGTACTTTTCTTGCTGTTAACTTGTTCAGTTTTGTTAGTGCCAAGAAGTAAAGAGGAAGTTCTTTTGTTTTTCTGTAGTCAGGAATGCCATTTGTTTTACTGTGTCCAATTCAGCCCAAGAATGTCCTTGTTTGGGATGGTATCAGCCTTGACTTTTGTAAATTGACTGTGTATCCCAGTGCTTGTAGCAAGTAAATGACCCTTTGTAAATCTGTTGTCAGCTTGCTTTTGTTGTCCCCTTGTAGCAGGCAGTCGTCCAGGTATGGGTAAATTTGAATTCCCTGTAGTCTGCAATGGGCGATTACTGATGCCAGGCATTTTGTGAATACTCTGGGCGCAGTAGATAAGCCAAAGGGCAATGCTGAGAATTGATAGTGCTCTGATCCTGCAAGAAATCTGAGGTATCTTCTGCAGATTGGTCGAATGGGGACGTGCAGGTATGCCTCCTTGAGATCTAGAGTTACCAGCCAAGACTCCTTGCCCAGCATGGGAAGAAGCTGCTGTAGGGTCAGCATTTTGAATTTTGGGACAATGATGTATGTATTTAAGGTGGACAGGTCGAGAATTGGTCTCCAACTTTTTTCCTTTCTTGGAACTAGGAATAGTCTGGAATAGAACCCCTTTCCTTGCTCTGCTGTTGGCACCCTTTCCACAGCTCTCATGTTTGCTAACTCCATTATCTGGCGTAGAGCCTCTGTTTTTTGATTTGGAGGTAGATTTGGCATTCCTCTTTTGACTGGTAAAGTGTGGAAGTGAAACCGGTAACCTTGATCTATGGTTTGTAAAATCCACTTGTCTTTTGTTATGCAGTGCCAGTTCCTTGAAAATAAGGTTAACTTTCCGCCTAGAGGAGCTGCTATTTGTTCCCTGGTAGGCGGATTTAGGGTTAAGTCACTGTGGTTGTGCTGATGTAGTGGCAGTGGCTGTGTCTGTGCCTCTGTTGTTAACTTGCCACTGTCGTCCTCTGTAGGCACCTCCTCTGGATTGGTTTCTGCCTCTGGAGCGTCTATTCCTGCCCCTTTGAAATTTTGTGGAGTCAGGAAAGGACCAATTTTTGGCAGGCCAGTTCCTGCTAAACCTTGGGGGTTGAACCTGCAAGAAATCTTTAACAGTTTGAACAGATTTTGCCTTTTCTTCCATTTTCTTCATAACCTGCTGGGCAGGTGTACCAAACAAACTTGTCTTGTCCATAGGAGCATCTAGCAGCTTAGCTTTAACATGATCCGGTAAAGCTTGTTCCTTTAGCCATGCATGCCTTCTTATCACTGTGCCTGTCATGGCTGATCTAAATGAAGCCTCCAGTGCATCATAGCCACATTTTAAGGAATGGTTGCTAACCTGTTGTATGTTATTTACCATCTCTAATACATATTTCTTATCAAGAGATTCTTCAGTGGTTAGTTTTTTAGTTAACTGATCAAGCATAAACTCTTGGTATTGTATCATGTGAAACTGACAGTTTAAAGCTCTAGCTGAGAGAGTAGCTGAAGTGTAGACCTTTTTACCCCATCTGTCTAATGACCTTGCTTCCCTTTCAGAAGGAGTAGGGTTTTAGCTATGGTCGGCTACTGCCTTGGGACCCTGGGATATAGTTTCTGGGTCTGCAAGTGGGGCCTTGTAAAGGTGGTGATGAGTATCTGGCACCCTGTAAAATCTGTCTGGTTTGGCAGGGGCTGGGGTAAAGAATCTGGAGGAGCAAACATCATTGAAAGCATCATCCACCACAGAGAGAACAGGAGGTATAGCTAAGGGCCTGTGCTGTGGGAGGTGCAGAAAGGTCCTAAGTCTTTTCCTGGAGTCTGAAAAATCCTGTTGCTGCCATTGGAACTGTTCTCGCATGGCATGCAAGGTTTCCCCAAAGGAGAATTCTTCTGGTGGGGAAGCAGCTGGAATGGATTCTTCAGCATCAGAATCTTCAAAATTAGAGAAGGGAGCCTCTGGCTGGTCAGTTATGTCTGATTCATCAGCAGATTCATCAGAGGACACTGGCTCAGGGGGCTCTGCCCTAGGTCTCTTCTCTGGGGCTGAGAGGCCCTATCTGGGTGAGATTGAGATCCTCTGATTAAAGAAATTAAATCTTCTGCCAAAGTAAGCATTTGGGAACTAGAAGAGGGCCTGGATGTGGGCGGTTTAACAGGCACTGTTTTAGTAGTCTTGGCTGCTTTAGCCCTGGCGAAGGCCTTAATGGACATGGCTGCTGGAGGCCTAGCAGCACCACGTGCTGGGGTAGAGACATCCAAGGGGATGGTGTCTGATAAGTCAACCACCGTAGTGGGTAAAATTTCTGAGGTCGATTCCAGAGTTGTAGCAGGGGCCTCAGTTGTAGGAATAGGTTCAGCTGTACTTAGATCAGTTTTCGGTTTCGCCGAAACCGAGACACTCGATTTGCTTAACCATGGTTTCGGCGAACCCCCGGACCGCGAGTGTCGGTCTTTATGGTTGCGTTTTTGGTAGATTGGGTAGTCGGAGGATCCGACGGCATAATGTACGCAAAATCAGAACCGAAAAACTGTTCTGCAAACTCCCACCGACGCCTAAGCGTTCGTCGGTTGAAAGAAGCACAGGCCGAACAGGCTGCTACGTCGTGGGCTGGGCCTAAACAAGGCAGACAGTAAGAGTGGAAATCTTTATGAGGTATTTGTTTCTCACAGGTTAAACAATTGTTAACTTTTTCTGACATCGGCTGAGGCAAGAAAGAGTCCCCAACGGGGTACTTAGCTTTAGAAGTCTTCGAAGTAGTATTCGGTAGAAGTAATCTCTGGATCCGACCGACCGGCACTTGCGAACAGCTTCTGCTTCGGGCGCCACGCGGCAAGAAAGACTGAGGAAAATGGCGTCGGCTGATGCTTTTATACCCGAAGACCAACAGAGATGACGTCGGGTGGAGTGCGACATCAGCCGAAGCCGGACCCGGACTTTGGAATCCGGCCGACTGAAGGGCTGCCTGACGACAGGACAACCCAGTTGTTATGACTGCAGATGCATCCATGAAGGACATCCCCCCCTGCTTGTTGATGTACCACATGACCGTGGTGTTGTCTGTGCGAATTAGCAGAGGCTCTGGTTGTAAAAGGTTTTTGAAGGCTAAAAGGGCATTTTGAACTGCCAACATTTCCTTCAGATTGATGTGCCAGTGAAGATGGTCCTTTGTCCAGGTTCCCTGCTGGCAATTGTCTAGAAAGTGTGCTCCCCAAGCATAATCAGAGGCGTCCGTGGTTAGGATTTGAGTAGGTTGAGGGAGACGAAAAGGTTTTCCTTCGTTTAAAGTGCATGCCCTGGACCACCAGAGGAACTCCTTCTGAAGGCAGGGGATCAGAGGAATCAGAATATCCAGATCGTGGTAATGCTGTGACCATACACTTTTCAGATACCATTGAAGCTTTCTCATGTGAAGCCTTGCGTTTGGAATCAACAGAATGCAGGAAGCCATGTAGCCCAGAGCCTGCAGGAATTTCCTTGCAGTGAGCCGAGATAGAGTTGCCAAGGTGTTGAAAGTAGAAGCCAGCTGAGTTTGTTTTTCTGGAGTGAGGTAGGCCCTTTGTAAGGTTGTATTTAAGAGGGCTCCCAAGAATACCATTTGTTGAGAAGGGATCAAATGTGACTTTTTTATGTTCACTGAGAATCCCAGTAGGAGGAGAAGACGTTGAACAAAGTCCAGATGTTGAAGCAGAAGATCTTTGCTGTCTGCCTGAATAAGGCAGTCGTCCAAATAGGGGTAAATCTGGATCCCCTGAAGTCTGCAGTAAGCCACTACTGGTGCCAGGCACTTGAAGACTCTGGGCGCAGTAGATAAAGCAAAGGGCAGAACAGAGAATTGAAAGTGCCTCGAACCTGCCTTGAACCTGAGGAATTTCCTGCGTTCTTGTCTGATAGGGATATGCAAATAGGCTTCCTTTAAGTCCAATGTCACCATCCAGGCGTCCTGAGAGAGCATTGGAATTAGCTGTTGCAGAGTAAGCATCTTGAACTTTGGAATTTCCAAAAAGGTGTTTAACACAGAAAGGTCCAGAATAGGTCTCCATGAGTTTTGTTTTCTGGGAACCAGAAACAGCCTTGAATAAAACCCTTTTCCCATTTCCGAGAGTGGAACAGGCTCTATGGCTCTCATGGCCAGAAGAGCATCCACTTGAGTTAAGGCCTCTGACCATTGAAGTTTTGGCAGATCTGGCCAACCGTGAGTCCTTGGCAAAGTGTGAAAGTGGAATTTGTAACCTTTTAAAATCACGTCCAATACCCATCTGTCCTGGGTAATATGAGTCCAATTTCTGTAAAAGAGACAGTTTTCCTCCGAGAGGCGTCCAGGTGAAGGGGTCCTGAAGCCCAACCGAGAGTCATTGAGTTTGCTTTCTTTGAGATTGGGATCTGTCTTCTCCCTTCTAGGTGAAGAAGCAGTCCATTGTCTAGATCTGTAAGAGGTCTGGCCTTGACCACGACCTCTGGAGCCTATATCTTCCCCTTTGAGGCCTGTCAGACGTGGGAAAGGACCAATTTTTAGAGGGCCAATTCCTGGAAAATCTAGGAGGCTGAACTTGCAAGAAATCTTTTACAGTCTGCATGGACTTTGCCTTTTCTTCCATCATTTTAATAACTTCCTCAGCCTTAGAACCAAAAAGAACATCTTGTTGAACAGGGGCATCTAATAACTTAGCCTTAACCTGTTCAGGTAAACTTTGTTCACGAAGCCAGGCATGTCTCCTAATCACAGTACCAGAGGCAGCAGCCCTGCAAGAAGCATCCAAAGCATCAAAACCACAATGTAAGCTATGCTTGTTAACCTGTTCAGTAGCATTGCAAAACATCCTGAAGTTCCTTATCCTCTGCACAAGCAGGAAGGGAAGCAAGCTTTTGCTTTAAAACAGACAAAAGAAATTGCTGATATTTAAACATATGAAACTGGCAATTTAAAGCCCTTACAGACAGGGTAGCAGAAGTATATACCTTTTTTCCCCACCTGTCTAAAGCACGAGAATCCTTCTCAGAGGAATAGGATTTTTAGAAGTAGCAACCTTAGCAGCCTTAGAGCCCTGAGAAATAGTTTCAGGATCCATGAAGGGTTTTAAATAAAAATAAATGAGAGTCAGGAACCCTATAAAATCTATCAGGCTTAGAAGGTGCAGGAGGCATGGAATCAGGATTCAAATTAGCCTCAGAAAAGCATCATCTACAATGTCCAAGACAGGAGGGATAGCTAAAGGCCTATGCTGAGGAAGAAGAAGAAATTCTCTAAGCCTCTTCTTGGAAGCAGAATATTCCTGTCCTTCCCAATGAAAATGTTCCCTCATCTCATGCAAGGTTTCCCCAAAAGAAAAATCCTCAGGCGGAGAGGCCGAGGGCAAAGAATCCTCAGCATCCGAATCCTCATAAGGGGGGAAAGGAATAGTCCTGATCAGAGGAAGAAACAGAAGATACAGAAGCCTGGTCAGAGGAATCCAGAGTAACATCCTGTCAAGGCCTTTTCTCAGGAGGGGGGTGAGAACCCCTAATCATTGTAAGCAAATCTTCAGCCATCCTCAATAATTGTTTTTGTGTCTTGGGAGTGGATTCAGAAGCAGCTTGAGCTGGAACTTTAGACTTAGTAGGAGTCTTTGACTTTGCCTTTGAAATAGTGATGTGAGTAGGCCTGAAAACCCCCTCAGAAGCCGGTACCTGCACAGCGGTTCCGGACCCATCTGAAGGAGCGACGTCCGAAGGTCCTGCAGCATAGTGGGCCTTGATGACTCCCCATGGGAGTCCGTATCGGCCATCGGTTCAGAAGTGGCGGACGACAGGGGCTGCAAAAGCGCCTCACTGACGACAGCCGAACCGGACGCTGGCTCCAGCTGCAACGAGTCCTGTTTGGACCTCGGAGGCCTGTCTTTGTCTTTGCGCTTCTTTTGAACTCCGGTAGTGTCCGACGACATTCTATAATTGAAGCGTCTGCCAAAATAATTTAAAGCCCAATCGTACCTGCGCTTGATAGTACGAGAGTTGAACCTGGCACAGAACCGACAACAAGAAACATCGTGGTCAGGGCCTAAGCAAGGTAGACAGTAAGAGTGGAAATCTTTATGAGGTATTTGTTTCCCACACGCTATACAATTATTAACTTTTTCTGACATCGGAGGAACAAGAAAAAGATTCCCCAACGGGGTACTTAGCTTTGAGAAGAGAAGTAAGAACTTCGGACCGACAACAACCAAATACGCTGTTCGAAAATCGCCAACCAACGTTTTGCGAGCTGCTTTCCACCGCACGGCAAGAAAGACTGGAGAAGATGGCGTCGGCTGAGGGCTATGTACCAAAGCGTACTGACGTCAGGATACTGGCTTATACAGCCGATGCCGGACCCAGACTTTGGGATTCTGGCCGACCTCGGGCTGTCTGCCGGCAGGAGCACCCTACAGTTATGACTGCAACAGTGAAACACGAAGAACATCAAAGTCTTCTAGGATAAAAATTTCAGAATGCAGTTGGCAGCAGATTCAAAGGGAGGACGAGTAAAGAATTGTAGAACTAAAGTTAAATTCCAGGGCTCGATCGGTGGTTTGAAGGGGAGCCTAATGTGTGTAAATAGAAGTTATGTTCCTACCATAACGTTCCATGTTAGTTGTCTTCTCGCCTTCTTTCTTGCTGGATGGGTTCGGAGCCGACCTCGGCTCCGACTCGGCCACTCAAAGCTCGAGAGTTGGTTCCACCGGCTCGAGACTGCCCCTATATCCCACAATGCTAGGCGTGAATTACCTCAGATCTCGTTTGTGAGCTAGGCCCAGCTAAAAATACAACCAGGAATACTGGAAAATTTCCACCTCTAAAAACAAGGGGAAGAGAAAGGCTGACCTAAGCCTGACTCTAGGAAATATGCACAGCAGAGCATATACCTATCATAAAGAGGTGGTAGAAAGAGAGGTCACAATCAAACTCCTCTAGATCTGTCCAGGCCAGGGGGAAGGAGGGTGGGACGCAAGAAAGAAGGCGAGAAGAAGACAACTAACATGGAACGTTATGGTAGGAACATAACTTCTATATGTTAAGTTGTCTATCTCGCCTTCATTCTTGCTGGATGGGACCGCGTCCCTAGCACCTTGTCCCGGGTGGCCTAACGGAACAGACTCTTGAGAACAGTGGAACCAAAGTTAGCTCTATGCCTAGAAGCTAAATCCAACTTATAATGAGAAATGAAAGTGTGAGGAGTAGCCCAAGTAGCCGCTGCACAAATGGTGTCAATAGGCAGTCTGTCTTGGAAGGCTATAGAAGTAGCCAAAGCTCTGGTGGAATGGGCTTTAGGTTTGTTAGGCAGCTTTTGGTGTCTAATTTCATAAACAAGGGAAATCAGAGATGTTAGCCATCTAGATAATGATACCTTTGAAACTGAAAGTCCTTTTCTGCCTTCTGCATAGGAGACAAACAGCTGGTCAGATTTTCTGAATTGTTTGGTTCTATCCAAATAGTACCTTAACTGACGATGAACATCTAGCCAATGCAATTTTTGTTCAGACCTATTAGAATATTCTGGTCAATGCTTTGATTTAGGTTAGACGCCGAGGCTATCTTAGGTAAAAAGGACGGGTTGGTTCGTAAAGATACCCTGTCCTTATGGAACAACAGATAAGGAGGTCGACAGCTGAGTGCATGAAGTTCTGAAACTCTTCTAGCTGAAGTAATAGCTACCAGAAAGAGAGTCTTCCATGATAGCAATTTTAAAGAACAGGAGGCTGCAGGTTTGAAAGGGGAAAGAATCAAAGAACTAAATTTAGGTCCCAAGGAGGAGGAGGATTTCTTATAGGAGGTCTGAGTAGAAAAACTCCTTTCAAAAAGGCTTTGCAAAGCTTGTGGGACATTATGGCAGATTCTGAAATGCCCACATGAAAGTTAGAAATAGCTGCCAGTTGAACTTTAAGAGTAGAAGGAGATGAACCTGCATGGAAGAGTTCAGCTAGAAAATCAAGGACCATTTGGATGGAAGCAGTGAAAGGATCTATGTCCCTTCCTTGAGCCCAATGGGCGAAACGTTTCCACTTACTCAAATAAATCTTTCTAGTGGAAGAGTTATGGGAAGCTATCAAAATATCTCGAACAGAGTGAGATATTTGAGGAAGCCTGGCTAAGGTTGGAATTGGAGGAACCAAGCAGTGAGGTTCAGAGGGGGAAGGGAGCGATGAAACTGACCCGAATGATGGATCAAAAGATCTGGAACTAGGTCCAGATGCCAAGGTCGCTCCAACAGAAAATGATGTAGAAAGGGGAACCAAACCTGTCGAGGCCAGTAAGGAGCAATGAGGATCAACGAGGCCTTCTGAGCGATAGCTTTCTGTATCACTTGAGAGATTAGTGGGAAGGAGGAAATGCATACAGAAGTCCCGGGCCAAACTTGGACTAGAGCGTCTCTGCTGGGCTGGCCTGGTAAAGGGAATAGGGTGAAATAATCTCTGCACTTGCTGTTTTGGGGAGTAGCAAAAAGGTCGCAGCAAGGCTGACCCCACTTGAGAAAAATTTCTCTCAACAGAGTCTTTCAGAGACCACTCGTGAGGCATGAGGATAGCTCTGCTCAACTAGTCCGCGATTTGATTGGACTTCCCGGGGATGTGCGTTGCTATCAGAAACCGCTGAGAAGAAATCGCCCATTGCCACAGTCTGAGTGCTTCTCGACACAGGGGGTAGGACCTGGTTCCGCCTTGTTTGTTGATATACCACACTACGGACATATTGTCCGTCTGGATTGCTATCGTTCCCAAGGGAAGAGAGTCTTGAAGGGCTTGCAACGCTAAAAGCACTGCTCTCATCTCTAGAACATTTATGTGCAAGTGGCATTCGTCTGGTTGCCATGTGCCCTGGACAGTTCTGCCCTGATAATGCCCCCCCACCCGATCAGGGAGGCGTCCGTTGTCAGAGTAGCAACCGGAGGAAGGAACAAAGGGTCTTCCCAATAAGAGCTGAGGGAAGACATCCACCACAGAAGATGATTTCTGCATGTTTGCGTGATCATAATGGTGTGGGACATCGGAAGTTGCTGGTATGACCATTGCGTGAAGAGCATCCATTGAAGGATTCTCATGTGGAATCTGGCTAATGGAAGCAGAGGTATGGCAGCCGCCATAATCCCCAACACTTTCAGAACTAACCTGGCTTTGATTCTGTTGCTGCTGAAGAGGAGCGAGACCAGTTTGTGTATGTCTGCTATTCTCTGATGTGTTAGTCTCGCAGACATGTTGACTGTGTCTAGATTTGCGCCTATGAAGGTAATAGTACGACAAGGCGACAAAACAGACTTTTCGCAATTTATTGAAATGCCTAACTTTTGACAAATGCGAAAGGTGTAGTCCCTGGCCATTAGAAGAAGATGCTTGGTGGAACTGTGAGGAGCCAGTCGTCCAAATATGGAAACACCTGGAATCCTTGACGTCTCAGGTGAGAAGCTACCACTGCCATGCATTTGGTAAACACCCGGGGGGCAGTGGTGAGACCAAAGGGCAGGGCCCTGAATTGAAAATGACTGGTTCCCAGCCTGAAGCGGAGGAATCTTCTGGAGCGTCTGTTCATTTTTATGTGATAGTACGCATCCTGAAGGTCTATAGAGCACATCCAGTTTCTCTTTCCCAATAGGGGGAGGATGGACTGCAGCGTGACCATCTGAAATCTTGTTTTCTTGACTGACTTGTTCAAGATACTGAGATCCAAAATTGGTCTCCAGTCCCCTGTTTTCTTTGGAACTAAAAAGAACCTGGAGTAGATTCCGGATCCTAGTTGGTCTGCTGGAACTGGTTGAATTGCTCTTTTTGCAAGCAGCTTTGAAATTTCCAAAGCTGCAAGATCCCTTTGAGCGGGTGGAACATCTGGAAGGGATTTTTTTGATTGGTTTGGGATGCGAACGAAGGGAATGGAATAGCCTTCGGAAATGATGGACTGTACCCACTTGTCTTGAGTCAGGGATAGCCAGGCTTCTGGGTACAGTGACAATCTTCCCCCGACTGCCTCCGAAGGTGGACAGTCGGGCAACACCTCAGGGATGCTGAAAGGGCTTATCGGAAAAGGTTTCTCGATTGCCCTGGTTCTCTGGGCCCCTCTGCCTCTAGGGCGTCTACCATTATTGTTCCCTCCTCTGCCTCTGGAGGGGAACCGACTCTGTGCATCAGGCAAATTCCCTTGAGATTGTTTGCGGAACCACATTTTCCCACTTTTCTGGCCTTTGGGGTAAGGTCTAGGAGTAGAAAAACGGACTCCGACGGCAGATAGAGTTTTGCCATCCGTCTCGCACCTAGTCAAGGTTTCTTTCACTTGAGGACCAAAGAGAGATGATCCATTGAACGGGGGAGTTAGTGAAAGACGTTTTAAAGGGGTCCGCAAAATTGCATAGTCGCATCCAGGCATGCCGGCATAAGGCAACACCTGTCCCTGTGGCCCTACTCGCTCCATCAGCCGCATATGAAAGGAGGCGCATGGAGGAGTTAGCTATCGAATTAAGGGTAGTCAGCTGGGTGTTCATTTTGTCCTGAAAATCTGCAGCTGTACTATCCTTCAACATCTCACTCGCTTCCTTGATCAAGTCTCTCTGGAGACGGGTGAAATGGCATAGGTAGTTCAGCGAACGCATTGCAAAGGTCGCTGACGAGAACATCCGCTTCCCATACCTGTCCATAGACCTAGATTCTTTGTTAGGGGGATGAACAGGCACTGAAGGATCAGCTAGTTCCTTCTTGGTGGCAGCAGCTACCACCATAGCATCCACATAAACACCTTTTGTGAGAAATTGTTTGTCAGTTGGTGCTGTTATAAATTTGGAAGGTCTCCTGGGGGTAGGGTCCACTGAATCAGGAGCCGTCCAGGCCTTCTTTGCCACCACCTGCATGAGGGGATCAAAGGGGGACACCCAGGAGGTGGAAGGGCGAGAGCCAAACGCCTCAAGATACACAGATTCATCCTCCGAAGGATTAAGGGCTGGCCAATTTCCCCTCTGTTTCAGGATCTCTAGAATGTCTGCGAAGGAGACATCTTCAGACGGGGAACGTGGGGAACCCTCGGAATCCTCTAAATCTGTGTCAGAGGTGACAGACTCAGGTGAGTCTATGTGCTTCCTCTTACACTTTCTCTTCCTAGGGGGCTCCCCTGCCAATTCAGGGGAGGCCTCTGAAGAGGATGAGATCCCCACAGGGGATTCTTGAGGAGCTGGCTCTCTGCGGTCTGGGATAAGGGAGTGAGTTGACATAACCAAAGGCACCGAAGAGGGAGGGGCGGACGGAGCAGACTGTGGAGTCGAACAAGGTTCCAACACACTCCGCATGACCTCGAATGCACCCCTGTCTGGCAGAGCCAGAGGTCCCCGCTCCGAGAAGCTGAGAACCTCCCTCGGCACCGACAGAGATGGCTCCGAGGCTGATGTCGGAGCCGAACTCACCAGCGCCGAAGCACCGAGAGGGAGAGGGGGGTCGGACAAGGGTCCGATGCCACTCACCCCCTCGGAGCCGATGAGGGAAGCCCGGCGCCGGGATTCTTCAAAAGAAGAAATCGGAGCAGACGACGGAGCTGAAGACAATTGTATCGGCTCCGACGCTACCACAGTCTCGGTCCCGAGACGCTTCGGCTCCGAACTCAAAGGAGTCGGAGGAGGAATATTTATAGGAATAAGTTGAGGCATCGACTGATGAGTCGGGCTCTGGCGCATTTGGGCCAGTGGCCTCGGACTTTAAAAGTCGACTCACTACCCTCTGGAAGTCGTGATCTGAGAGCCTCGATGACCTGGAGGAGTGAGATCTGTGGCTCCGTTCAGACAGCAAGGGAGACGCTGGAGCCGAATGAACGGAGCCAAGGGACGGTGACCTCGATCTCTTTCTAGATGTCGGCTCCGATGGTCTGATCGGAGCCGACCCAGGAATCTCTAATGCCTCGGCTCCGGCCGGAGCCGAGGGAACCACAGATACTGTAATCAAAAGACTCATCGGCTCCAGCCGGAGCCGATGAAGCAGCAGGCTTCGAAGCCCTAGGCCTCGACTCTGAAGCTGGAGCCGAGGTCTTGGAAGCCTTAGAAGGTTTCCCCGATGTAACAGAAAGGGAACCTTCAGGCTTAAGCAAACCCCTTAATATGAGTTTGTTTCTTCTTTCCTGCAGGACTCTAGGGCTGAAGCCATGGCATACAGCACAAGAGTCCTGCAGGTGTAAAGGTCCCAGGCAATACACACAAGAAGTGTGACCGTCTGTCAGAGACATTTTCTGACAGCACGAGTCACACTTCTTGAAGCCTGAGACCTTTGAATCCTTGGACATACTCAAGGAACCGAAGTGTAATCACACACAGAAAACACACACACACAGATTACACTGATAGATGTCTAAGTAGAATTATTTAAAACAAAACTTCTGAAAGGTAAGTTAAGTTAAATATATCCTACCAAAACACATACACACCCTAAGGGAGGGAAGGAAGGGCCCGAAGGCCTAGGGAAAGAACTTATTAGTTCTTGAGAAAAAAAGGGGCTGGATAAAAAAGTAGAAGGGATAATATCCACTACACTAAGGGTAAAAAAGAAATAAACTAAGCTAGCGTAAGTTTAAAGTTATTAAACTAATCTAACTTTGACTAACCTGGAGCCGGTAGAAAAACACCTCGATCGCTGTAGCGGCAAACGAGATCTGAGGTAATTCACGCCTAGCATTGTGGGATATAGGGGCAGCCTCGAGCCGGTGGAACCAACTCTCGAGCTTTTAGAGTGGCCGAGTCGGAGCCGAGGTCGGCTCCGAACCCATCCAGCAAGAATGAAGGCGAGATAGACAACTTAACATCTCTTGTTTTACAGAAAAATCAAAGAGGAGTCCTCGAAACCATTATGGAAATTGGAGATTGCCGTCAAACATACTCTAATAGTAGACACTGCGGCTCCTGAATGGAGGAGGTTAGATAAGTAATCTAGTAATGTAGAAAGCAGGGCTGAAAAGGGATCAACTCCATTTTAAGAGACCAAAAAATGAATCTTTTCCACTTTAAAGTTTCCTGGTGGATGGCTTAGGAGAAGCCAGAAGAATGTGGTGTACAGGGGAGGACAGGTTGTTTTGTCTGGCAATTCCTGGAAGTGGAGGAGCCAAGCTGTCAGCCTGAGGGTCGATATGTTTGTATAAATCAACCCCTGTGGGTGCGACAGCAATTCCAGAGTTGGATCCAGAATCCATGGTTGATGTACCAGGTGATCCCAAAGAAAGGAAAACCAAACTTGTTGGGGCCAGTAGGGTGCAATGAAGATTACTTTGCTCTTCAACCGGAGAGCTTTCTTCAAAAATTGTGGGATCAGAGGAAGGGGAGGGTATGCATAAATAAGTCCCGTGGGCCAATCGTGCACCAGAGCGTCCCTTAGGGACTACTCTATGGGGGAATTAGGGCAAAGTAGCTGCTGCATTTGTGATTTGCATGGGACACAAATAAGATTGCACAGCAAGGCTGGCCCCAGTGACTCAAGATCTCCGCCACTATGACAGGACTGAGGGACCTCTTGTGAAGCAAGAAAATGCATCTATTCAAATTTGTCTGCAATTACGATGGAATCCCTGGGAATGTGCATTAACAAAGCAGTTGGAAGCCTTCGTCCATTTCCAAATTCTCATGGCCTCTCAACACGACTGGTAGGAGTTGTTCCCCCTTGTTTGTTTATGTACTAGACTAACATGTTGGACTGGATGGCAATCGTTCTTGAAGGGAGAACAGGTTGAAATGCTTGCAATGCTAGAAGCACTGCCTTCAACTCTAGGACACTGATATGCAGGTTGGCCTTCAAGGGTGACCAAGTGCCTTGGACTGTCCTTCCCTGGAAATGCCCCCCCCCCCACCAAATCAGGGAGGTGTCTGGTCACTATGGCTCTGGGCTTGGGGGGGGGGGGAGACTCCATAGGTGGTCCTCTGGCTTCATCCACCAAATTAAATCTGGTTTGCACCGGTTTACCTTGATTTGAAAGGACACAGGGCGAGTCAAAACAGACCATTGCATTAGTAAAAGCCACAGTAGTAGTCTCATGTGTACTTTTGCTAGTGAAACTATTGTTATCTATGCTGCCATTGACCCTGTTAGTTGGGAGGTATGCCCAAGCCAGAGCTTTTCCTGACAGAGTATCACCAGGAGTTGCAACATGAGTCTTTCCAGCTTGTAAAGTGGGAGGGAGACTAGGCAAGATTGAGTATCAAAATTTGGTCCTATGAACTCCATTCTTTGTGAAGGAGTCAAGTTGCATTTGTCCTTGTTTACGGTTATCCCCAAGTGTTCCAGTAGTGAGTGGGTGAAACCAGTAGATGTTTGGTTGGGGTGGTGAGGAGCCAATCATCTAAGTATGGAAACACCCAGAATCCTTGCAGTCTCAAGTGAGTTGTTACCACTACCATGCATTTGGTGAACACACTGGGAGCCGGAGAGAGACCAAAGGGCAGCGTTCGGAATTGGTAGCAACTGGCTCTTGGCCGGAAGCGGAGGAATCTTCTGGAGCATTTGTCCATTTTTCTGTGGTAATGTATGTGTCCTGAAGATTTATTGAGCACATCTAATCATCCTTCTCCAAGAAAGGAAGTATAGACTGAATCGTGACCATACGGAATTTCATTTGACAAATCTGCTTAGGATGCTGAGGTCCAGAATTGGCCTCCAGTCCACTATCTTTTTTAGCACTAAAGAACCTTGAGTAGAATCAAATCCTACCTGGTCTGGTGGGACTATCTGGAAGGACCCTTTTTTGGAGCATCTTTCGGATTTCTTGAGCTGCTACTTCCATTTGACTGGGTGGAATGTTGGGAATATGAGTTAAATGACTTTGGTAAAGGTCGAAAGGGATGCGGTAACCTCTGGAAATTATTATATGCACACAAAGATCTGTGGTTATCGTTTGCCAGGCAAGGTGGTGCAGAGAAAGTCATCCCCAGACTGGCTTCCAAGGCTTCAATTGGGCTGCTCTTCAGGAGGGCTGATAGAGTTTGTCCAGAGAAGGAATCTCCGAACCCCTGATTACGTGAACCCCCCCCCTCTGCCTCTGAAGGGGGTGTCTTCTGGTTGAGTTCTCCCCACTGCCCAGGGGGGAAAACTCGCCATGTGTGTTGTAGAAAGGACCCTGAGATTTCTTGTACCACATTTTTCCACTCCTCCGATTCCTGGAATAGGATCATTGGCAGGGGGGGGGTGTACATATAACGCAGACAAGGTCTTCCCATCCTTTTCACACCTGGCTAAAGTGTCTTTTACCTTAGGGCCAAAAAGAGAAGAGGCCTCTACGGGGGCAATCAATAAGGAAGACTTAAAGGGATCCAAAAAAACCACATATGCACATCCAAGCGAGACATCTTGTGACAAGGTCAGCACCCACTGCTCTAGCTGCCCCCTTGGTAGAATAAGAAATCAACCACATGGAAAAGTTAGAAACAGATTCCAGGGTAGCAAGCTGTAAGGCAACTTTGTCACGTACCCCATCAGCAAATGCTTCTGCAAGGGTTTCTGAGAGTTCTGAGATTAGATCTCTCTGAACCGGGTGAAGTGTGCCAGATAGTTCCAGGACCGAAGGTCGCTGAAAAAAACACTCGCTTCCCAAGTCTATCGCCCGAGACTCCCTGTAAGGGGGATGGACAGTAGAGCTCTCCTTGGCTAGCTCTTAGTGGCCACCGGCAGGCCCTTGGATCAGTTTGGACAGTCTTCTGAAGGAGAAAGAATTTTGTCTGGTTTCTGGAGATAGTTTCAATGGTATCCGAATTCTTCCAGGCACCCTTCACTATGAGCTGTACTCAGCTCATCTGCACGTAAGAGCTGTACCAGGTCATCCAGGAAGTACAGGGCCAGGCATGGAAAGCCTGCAAGAATAGACTCCTCTGAGGAAAGGGTGGTGGACTTCGCTCCCCCCCCCCCACTGTTTCAAGATCTCCTATACGTCTCCAAAGTAGACATCCTCAGGGGGCAACAGTGGGGACCCTTCATCATAGTCTGCATCTTCGGTGAGGGATTCTTCAGGGGAATCCACACGCTTCCTCTTACATGATATTTTGCAAGGTACCTCCTCAGCCGAGGCATCTTAAGGACTTTGCAGAGTGGCTACCTTGTAGAAGGATGTCTTGAGGTTCCCATGCCTGGTGTCCTTGAGTAGTGGGATGTGTCAAATATGGCTCTGAGGAAAGGAAGATATGGATCTCCAGCGCCAAAGGTAACAACTGAAAGCCTGCCGAGGCAAGCGCCCTCTCTATCACCTGGAAAGGTCCATCTAAAGAGGGATGGGAGCCCGGAACAGAGAAAGAGAACCTCGGGACCGGGGTCACACCTTGCTCAGACAAACCCACTCCCAGGGGAGGAGCCACGGGATGACCCAGTTTTGTCAAAGCAACTGGAACCGTAGTAGACTGAGCAGAAGAAAAAACAGGCACTGCACTAGGAATCACGGTGCCGACAGACCAGTGATGATCCAGAGGATGGTCAGTCTCCGAATGAGTCAAAGGCCAAAGGGTAGTCTCCAGAGCCATAGTAAGGTCTACCAATGGAGCCGAAGAAGCTGGAACAGAAGCTAGCATTGGTGTCAAAGGCTCAGATACCTCGAGGGAGATCTGAGGAAAGTATGTAAGAGTCCGTGGAGAGAAATCCTCTGCTCTGGGTGGGAGGGAGGATTTGGAGTGTGTTAGAAAACCTCTGGCCCACAGAAGATGATCCACAAGTCTCAATACATCCAGTTCAGAAAGGCATCTTGGAGAAGCAGGTGGATATCCAAGACTAGGAGTCAGGACGCTCTAGGAAGGAGCTACATTGCTGACCAAGAAAAGGATCCACCGAAGGGAAATATCGGGTTCGAGGTGTTATTTCACCCTTAGGCACAGAGGTCCAGTTTAGAAATTTTAGCCTTCGGTTCCAAAGATTTGGACTCAGTAGTGTGAAGAGAAGGTGGTAAAGATTTGCTCCTCTGTGTTCTTTCTTTGGAGGGGATGAGCCCTCTGACTCAGAAATAGCCTCTGCAAATGGAGACTTAAGGCAGCCTTTGAGTGCAAGTTTATTTTTGTGTTCTGCCAACGTGCGGGAGCTAAAGGCTTTTCAAACATCACCCCAGGGGGTTTACTGATAGGTGTGGGACCCCGAGACAATACACAGGATGTACGGCTATCCACATTAGGCATTTTCCTGTCACATTCTTCACAATGCTTTGCTTAAACTCCGTAGTACTCTCTCTCAGACATAGCAAAAAAATTGTACAATTCAGCCAAAAAAATATAAAATACAGAAACATTCACTCAGAGGAAGAAAGGAGATTTTTTTTTTAATGTAGAAGAGGAAAGAAAAAATGGGGGGGGGGGGATACCAACGATGGTATTGTCAATTACCTCAGAGGTAACAGGCCGCCTGTACACCAGCAATGGTACAGAGTATCAAACTTGGTAAAAAGGGAGAGAGAGACACTCATACAAATAGTCAAAAAATATGCAACTAACAGCAGGTAATTAGGTATTAGCAAAAAAGCTCTAATAAAAAAACGAAAATTTATAATTGACTTAGTTGAGAGCTGGCCTGACATGTCTATTCAATATGCGGAAAACGAGATCTGAGGCACTATGGGCAAGACTTAACTCGAGAGCTTTATCTAGCACGAGCTTGTTATAACGGCCGACTCAGTTCAGAGGACGAAACTGACACTGATCAGTAAAGAATGAATGGAGATTATCAGATCACAAGTTAGAAATCGTAAATTCCACAAAAAGTATCAAACCAGACCAGGATCTAATGTATACTCTTGCCTATAATAAACTAAAAATATTAGCACAAGCAGAAAAATGATACACAGATACATATGAAGGAAAATTTCAAAATAAGCAACTCAATGATGAACACAAGTTTTTCTACAGAACTGGGAGAGCAAAAATAGAAAAGAAAAACCTACAGTTTGAAGAAATATTTATGAAGACACTGTTAAACAAAGATGTTCAATGGACAGAAGGAAAAAACTGTAAAGAGAGCTAATAACGTACATTACATGAATGGGATGAAGTAATGGTCAGAGAAAAACAAAACAAAGAAAAACTCCTAAGTGGAAAATCCCAGGCTCAGACAGTACTTAATTTCTCGCTAAGGGTATCAACATCTTGACACAGTTTTAGGCCCCTAGTAAAAATTACTTTTATATGTATATCCCAAATAGACACCAACCTAGTTAACATGAAAAATGATACTCCTTTAGTTTAGGATAGCTTGCAGTTTTATACTCTCTGAAACTGATAAAGGCAGAACTTAATCAATCAGTTACAAAAAAAACATTAAGGCAACAGAAGAAAAAGGTGACAAAAGTCATATGGAACAAAGCATCATTTGTTGCCAAGTAAAGCTATAACTGAGAATTGTAATAAAGGGGAGAAATGAAGCAAGGAATGGATAGAATACAAAAAACACATTTGACAGCATCCCACATTCATGGATAAAGGAATGCTTCCAGAAGTACAAGAAAAACCCTACATCAATCAATTACATTACAGTGACCATGAAACAATAGCAACTTCTCTACATCTGAGCCACGACAAAGGGCAAATCAACTCGGGAATGAAAATTAAAAGCAGAATACTCTAAGGTGAGACTCAACAGTTGCCATTTTGTTTTCTCCTTATCCCATTAAGCTAATTACTTAACAGATTAGGTTACGGTCACAATTTGGCTCCTAGAAACAAACCTTGTTTAAAGACTTCTCATCACTTTTTGTGCAGGGCTTAAACTGTAGTGCATCAGATGAGTGGAAAACAACTACAAATAGTTAAACCTTTTTCAGATGATAATTTGGCCTCCCACTACATTCCATCAAGCCAGAATACTGAGTGCCAAACCCCCATCATAGCAATCGTGCTCTTTTCCACTGTTAAAGCTGGAGTTACCACCTCTTTCATAGCAAACTGCTTACTGCCCATTAACACTTAGGATATTAATCAATTAATATCTGAAACATCTGCTCCAAGAACTCCTCTGATCTGACTCAGACGCATCTTCCAGCTTCTGGAACAATGAAAGTAAAGCTCCATTTACCCATAACGCTCTAGTCACCTAACATACCCCAGATCTTGTTTGCTGTCCCTTATACCTACAGGGCAATAGGAAAGATAAAATAAAATAAAATCTTGGACTCAAACAAAAGGACCAAGCATCTTTCAACCTTTTCAAGACTCTGAGGAGGAGGGGGTTGGTGGGATAGAAGTTGAGGAACAATGAAAATGGACAACACAGATGGGATCTTACAGCGAGTACACAACTTTTATCTGACATAATTTTCATTCAATATCTCAACTGTTGGGACAGAGTCCCCAGCTACCAGCTACTTAAATCCCAGGAGGGCTCTAAGAAAGGATATTCCCAGAGTGCTGCTGAGCCAAAGGGAATGCTTCTCCTAGAAACCAGATCCAATTTGTAATGAGCAATAAAGGTATTACCACCCAATTTTGCAACTGCACAAATCTCATCCAAGGAAGTTCTAGATAAAAAGGCTCTCTTCACCCAAGACTGGACTAGACAGTCAAGAGAAGGTAAACACTTGCACCACACCACACTCATCATAGTCCCACAAAACCGACACCACCAAAACACAAACACAGCAACACAATACACGCACCTATATTTGCGGAGGCTCTCAATAAAAATCTGCACAAGCAACAGAGACCACCAAAGCAGAAACGCATACAAGCACCCCCCCAGCACAACCTAAATGTCACAGAAGCCCACAAACTTAGTGTGCCGCTCAACCACAGCCCATAAGGCATAACAAGGGACCCAACACTCTAATCATAGGTGACTTTATAGTCAGGCACACTGATGTTCCACTCACCAGGCTAAACTAGGACAAAGTTACTGTCAAACTGCCTGTCTGGTGCCAGGATACGCCACAACGCACACACTCGGGTCACTCCACAACAAATACAAATATGACTGTCATTTGTCCATGTTGGTGTGAACAACCTGAGACGTACCTCCCTGGACTACATGAAGAGAGACATGGAGGAGCTCTCCGATCTTGTAGCCCAGGCAGGTACGACCCTAACCCTGAGTAGCATTTTGCCATCACTCAGAATGATACCACAGTACAAAGACAAAATGACAGACCTCAACAACTGGCTAAGCAGTCATTTTAAGGGGATCCAGTACCTGTCTGCCTGGGATGACATGATCGACAGACCACGATTCTTTGCCAGAGATGGCCTGTACCTGTCGCCCTTGGGATTCCGGATACTGGCTAAGGCTCTTGCCACCCCTTATAGTGCCGTTCTTAGGCAAGGTTCAAATAACAAATTCACCACCATAACAAGTACAAGCAAGCAAAATCTGAAGGTAATGCTACTCAATGCTAGAAGTCTAAACCTCAAAATGGATTCACTCGAGGCACTTCTTAAAATGGAGAAAATCGACATCTGTGCAGTGACAGAGACCTGGTTCAAAGCTCCATAGAGCACCCCTACATTACCAGGATATAATTCATACCACACCATTTGGGCCACCTAACCTGGACTGAAACACTAAAGGTGGAGGATTGTCCATATTCATTAAGGATAGCCACACCTCCAGGCTAGTTGCTCAGCATAATGCATCTGAGATTATCCAAGTGCAACTAACTCTGGACAAGACCGCTATCCAAATTGTAACTTGCTACAGATCCCCCACCATGTCCCAGGATTCCCACTCCTCATTCCTTGATGCACTGGAAAATATTAGGGTACAACCCAACACCCTAATAATGGGCGATTTCAACTACCCTACCATTAACTGGGAAAACAACTCGTATACCAACTCTTTTGCTCAACGTTTTCTGGAATTCATAAATTCCAATGCCTCGGATCAACTTATCCACACCCCCATCAGGGGGCAGCAATATCCTAGACCTTATTACCAACATGGGTGACTGGTGTTCCACAGTCAATTCCTCGTTGGTCAGATCCGACCACAAGCTAATCAGCCTAGCCATCCACATCCCACACCCCATTAGGGAAACCACTGTAAAAAAAATTCTCCAAAGCCAACTTCACGCTTAAGACAGAAGTGGCATACTTCACAACACCCATGAAGATGGACAATAGAGGTACGACTGCTGAATCCTACACAAATGCACTTTATAAGCACTTACACGAGTGCATGGACCCCGCTATCCCTAACAGAAAAGTACAGTTTTGTACCTACCATAAATGTAGATGTCTGATAGATATGCAACTGCAGTCCTGACATATGGGTTGTCCTGCCTCAAGCAGCCCTTCGGTTGGCCGGATTCCAAAGTCCGGGGCCGATGTCGCCTACTCCCAGTCAGAGCGGCTGGGGTATAAAGGCATCCGCCGAGACCATCTTCTTCAGTGTTTCTTGCCCCAGATGCCAGGTGCCCTCCAAAGAAGGCTAAATTTGGTGAATGGATAAAAAAAATTCCAGACATGCACAACAGTAAAACAGATACACCATAACAGATATCCCCAGCTAAGAGAGTAAAGGGGAAATGGACCCAAAAGGAAAATTGCAGAGGGGTAGGAGGGAGGGAAAACCTGGCTACAGTTGCATATCTATCGGACATCTACATTTATGGTAGGTACAAAACTGTACTGTGTCCTTCAAGAATGCAACTGCAGTCCTGACATATGGGTTGAATACCATAGCCAAGCTGGGGGTGGTATGATCCAAGAAAGGGATGGTGTAGCTAAAATGCCCTGCAGGACTGCCGAAGCAAAGCCTGCTCGGGATCTGGAGTATAAAGGCAGGTTGTAGTGTTTGGCAAATGTATGCACGGAGCTCCATGTAGCAGCCTCTAGAACGTCCTTTGTAGTCACTCCTCTTAGAAAGGCTGTGGATGTGGCTATAGCTCTGGAGGAGTGTGGCCTAATATTGGCTGGCACACCTTTTCCATGGAAAGAGTAACAGAATCTGATGCAGTGTCCAATCCATTTTGAAATTGTTTGTTTGGAGATTGCCTTTCCTTGCACTCCAGCAGCATAGGCTACAAATAGTTGGTCAGATTTTCTGGTGGTCTTTGTTCTGTCCAAGTAGTAGCGTAATTGTCTGTGCATGTCCAAAGTGTGCAGCAGCTTTTCCCCCTTATTTTGAGGATTGGGGAAGAAAGTAGGCAGGTGAATTGCTTGATTTAGAGACACCCTGGATATCACTTTTGGCATGAATGAAGGATTGGTTCTTAGAGAAACTCTGTCCTGATGAAAAATGAGAAAGGGAGGTACTGCCATGAGGGCCTGTATCTCCAAGACTCTTCTTGTTGAGATAACTGCCAATAGGAAAACCGTTTTCCAGGAGAGAAATTGCATTTCTGAAGATGCTGCTGGTTCAAAAGGGGGAAGAGTTAATTTTTCCAAGACGAAATTGAGGTCCCATGCAGGTACTGGTGGTTTTCTGGGAGGTTTGATATTCTTTATCCCTCTTAGAAACTGTCTTAGCAAGGGATGCGAAAACACAGGTGGGTCACAGTTGTATTTTGCTGAGATTGCTGAAGCGTGAATTTTTATGGAAGAATATGAGAGGCCACTATGAAACATTTCTGCCAAGTATTCTAATATCTGTGGTATGCTCATTACTGATGCATCCTGACCCTTGTTGGCATTCCAGATGATGAATCTCTTCCACTTGGCTGAATAGGTTTTTCTGGTGGAAGGTCTGCGTGCTTCCAGCAAGATTTCCTGTACTTTTTCGGACAGAGAGATATGGGTGAAAGTCATGGAACCCTCCAAGCTGTCAGCTGCAATGTTTGCAGGTTTTGATGAACAGTCCTGTAATTGTGCTGAGTTAGAAGCAGAGGCCATTGAGGCAAGGGCCACGGTTTGGTGTGAGTTATGCTCAGTAGCAATGGATATCAGTGCTGCCTTGGCCAGTCTGGAGCTATCAAAATTCCTTTTGGTTGTTCTGCTTTGATCTTCAGTAACATCTAGATCAAGGGAGGTCATAGTCTCCCTTTACTCATCACTCATCAGACCAATGATTGAGTACAATGCCCCATTCGGAATGTATCTGACCCGACACTTGCAGCAGCTGGAGAGGCCACAAAAGTTCCTCACCAAAAGGATAAAGGGTCTCAAAAATCTGTCCTATGCTGCCCGACTGAAAGAACTCCAGCTCTATTCAGTCGCTTACCGCTTGCTCAGAGGTGACCTTTGCCTAACATACAAGGCCATGTCAAACCCAGATTTGATGAATATGCTTCACCTCAAAAATCTAGATCCATCAGAGCCACAAGGGCGGAGACTTAAACCTTGACACGGCTATTAATAGGACGTGCTGGAGGGATAGATTCATCACCCAAAGACTCCCTATGCTGTGGAACAAAATCCCGGTACATGTGAGGCAGAGCACCTCGCTGGCCTTGTTCAAGAGAAATCTTGACCAATGGATGGGAGATCGCAGATATACCCCAGGGATTACCTCAGTGTCACTGCTCGACAGAGGCACAGAAAAATAATGGGTATAGTTCCCCATACTAAAGGGGTGGCCTAAGCCACAAAACGATGGGCTAGGCTTGTAAATGCCCTCGGGCAGATAGCCTAGTATGAACCTATGAACCTATGAACCTATGAACACCTTGGTCAGTAATGGTAGAGGAGGGAATGCATAAATTGTCAGGGAATTCCAGCTGAAGGAGAGAGCATCCGTTCTCCATGCTAGAGGATGGTGCGTCCTTGAACAGAACTTCCCCAGGTGATGATTGAGGTGAGAAGCAAAGAGATCTATGTCCGGTCTTCCCCATGCACTTGTTATTTGTGAGAAAATGTGTGGATGCAGCATCCATTCGTGCGGGTCCAAGAAATTTCTGCTCAGCCTGTCCGCCAGAACATTGTCCTTGCCTGGAACAAACTGGGATTGCAAGTGGATGTTCAGTTTCAGGGACTTTTCCCAAAGAGTCATTGTTAGTCTGCAGAGGGGGTAAGAGTGAGTGCCTCCCTGCTTGTTTATATACCACATGACAGTGGTGTTGTCTGTCCTTATTAGCAGATGACCTTGTTGAAGGGATTTCCCGAAGGCCTCGATTGCATATATCACTGCCAACATCTCATTTTGAATTCTGTGCAGATGCATTTCCCTGGGAGTCCATTGCCCTTGAATGCATCTGCCCTCCATGTGCGCCCCCCATCCATGATCTGAGGCGTCTGTTGTAATGGTTTGACTTGCTAGAGGTTTGTTGAAAGACATGCCTTTGTTTAAATGACTTGCTTGAGCCCACCACAAAAATTCCCTTTGCAGGCATGGAATGAGTGGTATTACGTCTTCTAGACTGTGGCTGTGTTGAGACCATAAGCTTTTTAGGTACCATTGTAGCTTTCTCATGTGTAGTCTTGCCAGAGGTACCAGAAGAATGTAAGATGCCATGAACCCCAGGGCCAGCAGGATTTTCCTTGCGGTCAGCTGGGTGAGCTTTGCTAGGCTTTTGAAGTAATCTGGTAAATGTTCTTGTTTCTCCTTTGTGAGGAAAGCCATTTGTGATTATTTTTCTAGGAGCCAAATTGGACACACAATCTGTTGGGATGGCAGTAGTCTTGATTTTTGAATGTTGACTGTGTATCCCAAAGCCTGTAGTAACTGAATGACGTAGTCCAAGTTTCTTATCAAGGTTTGTTTGCTGTCCGCTTGTATGAGGCAGTCGTCCAGGTAAGGGTATATTTGAATCCCCTGGAGCCTGCAATGTGCAACTACTGATGCCAGGCATTTTGTGAATACTCTGGGCGCAGTAGATAAGCCAAACGGCAATGCTGAGAATTGATAATGCTCTGACCCTGCAAGAAATCTGAGGTATCTTCTGCAACTGTGTCTGATAGGGACATGCAGGTATGCCTCCTTGAGGTCCAGAGTAACCAGCCAAAACCCCTTGCCCAGCATGGGAAGGAGTTGCTGTAAAGTCAGCATTTTGAATTTTGGCACAATGAGAAAAGTGTTTAGAGCAGACAAGTCCAGTATAGGTCTCCATTGCTTTTCTTTTCTTGGAACAAGGAACAGTCTTGAATAGAATCCCTGGCCTTGTTCCTGAGGAGGAACCTTTTCTATTGCTTTTATTTGTAACAGCTTTGAAACTTGTATGAGTGCCTCTGCCCTTTGATTTTGTGGCAGGTTTGGCATGGCTTGTCTCGTTGGTAAGGTATGGAAGTGGAACCTGTACCCTTTGTCTACTATGTCCAGAATCCATTTGTCCTTGGTTAAAATGTGCCAGTTGAGAATAAGGATAATTTTCCGCCTAGAGGTGCTTCTCTTTGAGCCTTGGTCGGCGGAGTGAAAGTCATTGTGATTGTCCCTGTGATGCAGCTGAACTCCCTGCGCCACTTCTCTGATTTGGTGGTTGCCATTGGCGGCCCCTGTAGGAGCCTCGGTATTGCCCTCTACCTCGAGCACGCCTGTTTTTTTCCCCTTGGAAACTTGTCAAGTGTCTGGAAAGGACCAATTCTTTGAAGGCCAATTCCTGCTGAATCTGGGTGGCTGAACCTGGAGGAAATCCTTGACTGTCTGTACCGATTTAGCCTTTTCCTCAATAGACTTCAACACATCCTGTGCGTTAGCACCAAAAAGCTTCTGTTTTTCCAGAGGTGCATCTAGGAGCTTTACTTTAACATGGTCTGGCAGTGGCTGTTTTCAGCCAAGCATGTCTACGTATAACGGCCCCTGTCATAGCTGCCCTACATGAAGCTTCCAATGCATCATAACCACACTGAAGAAAATGATTGCTAACCTGCTGAGTGTTATGAACCAAATCCTGCAATGCCTTTCTATCTATAGGCTCAGGAGAGGCTAACTTTTTCTGCGAATCATCCATTAAGTAATCCTGGTACTGAAACATATGAAAAAGACAGTTAAGTGACCTCATGGCAAGGGTGGAAGAGGTATAAACTTTTTTGCCCCATCTCTCCAGGGACCTTGATTCCCTGTCTGCGGGCAAAGGGTTTTTGGCCGAGGAAGTAGCCACTCCTTTGGGCCCCTGAGAAATAGTTTCTAGATCCACAGAGTGGGCCTTAAAGAGATGCTTATGAGTTTCAGTAACCCTGTAATATCTGTCTGGCTTGACAGGAGCAGGAGGGAGAGAATCAGGGGAAGCACTGGAGTCCGAGTATACATCATCCAACACTGGAGGAATAGCTAAAGGTCTGTGCTGGGGTAACTTATGGAAGGTACATAGCCTTTTGCTGGAGTCAGAAAATTCCTGACCCTGCCACTGAAAATGTTCTCTCATGGAGTGGAGAACTTCTCCGAAAGAAATATCCTCTGGAGGAGAGGCAGAAGGAATTGATTCATCAGCATCAGAGTCCTCTTAGGCCTGGAAGGATTCTTCCTGGGTATCTGAGTGCTCTGAATCCCTACAGGCTTCATCTGAAGAGAGGGTATCAGTCTGCTCAGTCCTAGGTCTTTTATCTGCAGGAGGCTGAGAACCTCTGTCTGGATGCGACTGAGAACCTCTGATTACAGAGATTAGATCTGCAGCTAGGGTCATGATCTGTTTATCAGAAGAGGGGCCCTGGGAAAAAGTTTTAGGAGGATGGGCCTTAGCCCGGCTGGCAGCCTTAGCACGTGTGTAGGCCTTGATGGACATGGAGACTGGAGGCCTAGCTGCCCCACGTGCAGGAGTAACTTTATCCACTGGTATGGTGTCAGGTAAATCTTGAGCTTCGGTTTCGGGAGGAAAATCAACAACCGGCACCGGGGAAACCTCCGGGACCGAAGAATGCGGTAAAGCAGTGTCGTTGGCCTGGAGCAGTTGAATTACCACCTCCGAAGAGACCGATGGACTCGCGGAAGGCTTAGGCATGGTCATAGCCGGTTTTAGGCACCAGCGAACCCTGCGGTTGCTGGGGGCCCCCTGTTCCCTGGGGGCCCCCAACCACAGCAAGTTATCTTATCCTGATATTTTGTCACATCTGTAAAACCAACAAAAGCTAGTACAGCAGTCTTGCATACTTAATAAACTATGAGTGTAATAACTCTTATTTATATCTCCTTTAAAATTCAAAGATATTTCTGGTTGTAGTAACAGTGTTTTGTCAAGTAACGGGCATCAGAATTCCATTAAATATTTTACTACTGACATAGTGCTCCTGGCTTAGTTAAACCCTGCTGTTGGACAGTTTCTCCACTAAAACTAACTAACATAGCCAGCTTTTAGTCCCTGCAAAACCATGGCTGCAGGGGGCCCCCTTAATCATCTTTGTCTGTGTGGGGCCCCACAAAGCTGCTGCTGATTGGGGAAAATGAGGAATGAAAATGCATTAATTTCCTAATTATGCTCTTTAACATGAACGGGGCTGTGATATGACCCTGTTAGGATGAAAATGATAATGAACATGAACAATGTAAGCACTAGAGGGATCAGTAGCCCAGAGTGACTTACCTCAGTGCAAACTTTGATTTTAAGAAGAGCTGATGCTTCCGATCATCAGGGATAGTTTCTCTTTCAGGTAGTTTTATAACTAATACCAGAACACCAGATAATATAACTCAATTTCTTTGCTTAAGAATTTAGTACAATCCCAAAATAATAGAATAAATGCTCAGAATCATAAATATGTTTAAATATTTCTCTAATTCACTTAAAAAGTTACTAGAATAACATATTTTGCATCAACATCAATTTTGGACAATAAGTATAAAACTCAGCTGTCTGGATTGATTGACTGTAATCCTGAATGATTTACCAGCAAATCAGACTTTTTACGAAGGATAAAGAAAAAGTATGAACAAAATCAGGGAAGGTCTGTGAAAGGAGGGACAGTGACAAGTATGCATTACTCCTCAATGAGATAAATCTTACCCCTTCTGCTGTTTGACGACTGCTAAACAGCAGTGACTAATCTGGTGTGGCAGTACCAGTGTTGCACAAGGCATTTCTGTTTGCTGAAATAAGTACATAACTAGTACTGCTGTGGCTTGTGTGTGTGTGTGTGTGTGTGTGTAAAAAACATCACTGATTTTTATCTGTGCATGTACCCAATAATGCCAGGACACAGACATTATTCTTCTGTGTATCAGTAAAAAATGTACTTAATAAGTAATTATATTTCGAAAGTAAGACATAACATATATCACAGAACATTCAGACACTTAGATATTTTTGGAGTCTAGTTCCCGCCACTCACCAGACTTTCTAAATGGATAATGGGGACTCCCTTTATCATCCTTGACTCTGTGGGGCCCCCCACCAAAGCTGTTGCTTGTTGGAGAAAAATGTATCAATTTTCAGAATACGCTGTTTAATCTGAATGGTGCTGAGATGTGACCCTTTTAGGATAAAGCTAATAATAGCCTCTGTTTACAACCACACCCATTCTAAAACCAGCCCTGCTCAAATGTGTGTGTGTACATAAAGCTACTACGGGTTATGAGGGGCTGGAGATTGTATGAATATTACATCTTTAATTTTCATCACAGTCAAACCTTAGAGGTGCGCACATGAAGTCATTATAGCTTGTGTTTGAGCTGAGGGCAGTGTTTCTCAAAGACCTCAGAAGTGTACAAAGAAGGTTACTATAGCTTGTGTAAGAGAGGTGTACTGTCTAGGAGCAACAAATTTGAATATTACTGAAATCATTCTCACAATTACGTACTAGGCACATATACATGTGGCTACCTTTGACGGTTGGGGTAAAGAACATGCTATGTATATGTATATCATCAGTCACTTGAAATATATGACAAAGGCAATTTAAATCTCTGCTTTCATCCCAGTCTAACACCAGAGGGATGCATAGGCAGTGACTTGTCTTTTTTAGAGGGTTAGGGAGGCAGGCAGTATTTCCAGATAAGACTTAAATATTCTCACAACTACTGGCTTGTTAGTTTACTGTAAGCTACAATTTTGTCAGCTTTGAAAATTAAGCCTTGGGCACAACTTATGCCTTGAAAGAAAAAAATAAGACTGAAATTCTTTTTTTCTTCATAATTTTTATTTAGGCAACCATTGAAGTAAAATGCTGAGGAAATGCTCTAAAATGCATCCCAGACCATCTGTAAAGCTGTGGCTTCTTGGGCCCTGACTTGAGTTATTTCCTAAATGGTTATTACTGGGCTGTCTTGTTCAGGAAAGGTGTGTTGAAAGATGCAAGGGAAACTAAAGCTGAACCACAACAGTGAAATTCTTTCCTTAATCATAATTTCTGTTCAAGCTATTATTGGATGAAAAGGTTGTGTAAAATGCACTTCAGAGCATATAGAAAGTTATGGCTTCTTGTAAAAGCTTAGAGTAAGGCAAAATGTGAGAAAAGGAAGAAAAAAGTAACGTGGATGGTATGGGGAGCCCAAAAGGAGAAGGACTCAGAGGTGAGGACTGGAGGGTGTGTGTGTGTGTGTGGGGGGGGGGGGGGTTGAAATGTAGGTCCAGTCATCATTTCACTTTAAGTCCAGACCTGTACATAGACTTGTTGCAATGTATCACTGTTGCAACTAAGTGCTAGTAACTCTAACTGCCCCTTTGTTAGACAGCTCAACATAGTGATAGTGTGATACATAGGCCTGTTGTAATGTAAAAGCTTGTAGCTGCAGGTCTGTCTGTGGATACTACTAAAAGTTTGCAGCATGAAATAAAAGGTTGCTTAGGATGGATGGCATTGTTAGGATGATACTTATACTGGAAGTGCCTAGGGGGCCCCCAACTTGACATTTGCTGGGGGCCCCCAAAATGCTAACACCGGCCCTGGGCATGGTATCAGTGGACGACGCGGGCCGAGGATGTTGATCCCGGTCCTTACGTTTTTTGGAAATATGTGCTGTCGGTTGTTCCGACGGCATGATATAAGCGTAATTTTCGCCAAAAAAGTCTTCGGCAAATTCTGCCCGGCGCCTGAGTGTGCGCTTATTAAAGCAAGCACAGGCAGCACAGGCCGAGACGTCGTGGTCTGGGCCCAGGCAGGGAAGGCAGTAAGAATGGAAGTCCTTATGAGGTATTTGTTTACCACAAGACAAACAATTATTAACCTTTTCAATTTTTTCTGACATAGGCTGAGGCAAGAAAAATGTTCCCCAACGGGGTACTTAGCTTTTTGATGACTTCGGTAACTGAAAACACAGGAGCTGACCAACCGGCACTTGCGAACTGCTTCTGCTTCGGGCACCGCGCGGCAAGAAAGACTGAAGAAGATGGTGTCGGCGGATGCCTTTATACCCCAGCCGCTCTGACGTCGGGAAGTAGGCAACATCGGCCGACGCCGGACCCGGACTTTGGAATCCGGCCGACCGTAGGGCTGCCTGAGGCAGGACAACCCATATGTCAGGACTGCAGTTGCATTCTTGAAGGACATCAAGATGCTATCCTTCAAAAAAAGGAAGCCAATCTGGTGGTCCCCTGCCATAAACAAACTCTACAACAGAAAGAAACTGTTGCAAAAGAGTAAAATCCCATGACTGGAAGAACTCCCTGGTCAGCCTAAGAAGCTAAGATCCCTCAAAATCCTCCAAAGCTAGTTATGAAAACAAAATCGCCACCGATTCTAAAGACAACCACAAAGCATTCTATAGCTATGTCAAGAATCTCAATGGCAACACTCAGATCTGCACTGAGTTACAGCACAATGGCACTAAATATACAGAACCAGCTGATATTGCCAACATCCTAGCAGATAGGTTCAGTTCTAACTTTACAACCCCTCACCCCCTAAAGGGCCCATCTCTATACCAGAAGAATGCAAAGTTCCTGTAATCACGGCTGCACAGGTAAAAAAAAAAAAAAACTCTCCAAAGCCAAGAACACAGCATCCATGAGACCAGACATCATCCCAGAATGCGTTCTACATGAACTATAGAATGAACTGGCACCCCACCTAAGCACCATGTTCAATCACAGCCTCCTCAGGCTTTGTGCCAACTTGAACAGTGCACAGCAACAGTTATCCCCACTCCACAAAGGGGGAGCCAACACAGACCCCAAGAACTATTGCCCCATTAGCCTAAGGAACCTGGTCTGCAAGGCCATGGAAAGGATCATGGAACTTATGAACAAAAACATTGGTAATCTCCAAACTCTGGACACCACCCAGTTTGGGTTTGTAAAAGGCAAATCATGTCTCCTAAACCTGACTGACTTCTTTGAAGCAGTCACCAAAGCCGTAGACGAGGGTAAGGTGGTTCACACAGCCTGTGTAGATCTCACCAAGGCTTCTGACAACATCCCCCACTCTGGAATTATAAAGTCACTAAACTAGGTATAAATCCCTATGTCACAAGATGTGTTGCCAACTGGCTCACTGACTGAACCCACACTGTGGAAGTAGCAGACTCCAAATCCGACTTCAGACCAGTGACAAGTGGAGTACCACAGGGTTCAGTCCTGGGTCCTCTCCTGTTTGCTATCTACTTTTCTGAAGTACAGGCTAACACAGAAGGTCTTTGGCTAACGAAGTTCGCAGATGACTGCAGACTAGGAGCCATAACTGAAACTCCTAATGATGTAGACATCCTACAAAAGGGCCTCACTGAGACACGCCTGGTGTCAAAGCCATGGCTTCAAGCTCAGTGCCAAAAAGTGCACTGTCATCCCCTTTGGTAAAAACTCTGTACCCATGAGCTACCACGTAGGTGGTAGTCTAACACCGAAAGTGAGATAAAAGACCTCGGGGACACAGGTGGACAGTAGTCTCTCCTTTGATAATCACATCGCCACAGTAGTCGGGAAATCTTTCTATGTGGCACACCTCATCACAAAAGGTTTCTCATCCAGGAAAAAAAAGACGTCATTGTTCCCCCTCTACTCGTCACTCAGACCCATTATGGAGTACAACGCCCATTTTGTTATGCACCTCACAAGACATTTACAACAACTGGAAAAGGCAGTAGAAATACCTCACAAAGAGGATTACTGGCCTCAAACAGATGCCTTACGCAGACCGTCTCAAAAAACTCCAGCTTTACTCCATCGCATATCGCCTACTCAGAGATGATCTCTGCCTAACATACAAAACTGTGTCAAATCCAGAGCTTTTGGACATGCTCCACTTAAAGAAAACCCAATCCCTCCGAGCTACACTCTCTAGGGACCTACATGCTGGAGGGATAGATTCCTGTCCCAGAAACTTCCTATACTCTGGAACAAACTATATCAAACAAAGCTCATTAGCACTCAAGAAAAATCTTGATGATTGGATGGGAAATAGAAAATTCACCCCAGGGATCACCTCTGTGGCTCTGCTCGACAGGGGCACAGGAAAATTTTCTTGGGTGGCAAAAGCTAGGGTACCTTTTTGGCTAGGCTTGTATAGGCCCAAGGACCAATAGCCTAGAACCTACCTATGAACCTAAGAAGTTGCAATGGATCTAGTGGAATGTGCTTTTGGTCATTTTGGTAAAAGCAAACCTACTTTTTTGTATACAAAAGTAATACAATCAGATAACCATTTGGCTAAAGTCATTTTATTTATTTTACATTTGTTACCCGGGGGTGTCTGACTGAGCCGAAAAGGCCCCTTTTCTGCAGAGGCCCGGGGAAAAAAGCTCCACAAAGAAAAATTAGACATTTAGTTATTTAGACATGATCAGTATACAAAAACAAAATGATAGCAACAAATAACGCCAGTCGTTGTAGAAGTAAAATTCTTTACTTGTTAGCGCTTTCATGCACACCAATAGATGCACTTCTTCAGACAAGTTTTTAACACACAGACATCAATTTATATGCTTAAAAAACAGCCATAATTAATTAATTACAAACAGCCCTATTTAATTTACCTAATTACTATAAATTAGTTATTACTAATACTCACAAAATAATTAATATGTCACTTTAAATATAACAAAGAAAAAAAAAATTATTACCAATATAAAAAGGAAAAAGAAAAACTTTCCTACTTTCCAACTAAAGTGGCAGGCAATAAAATATTACGAAACAAAACTGCCCTCTTGAAGACTTACAGCAAAGAATTTTCAACAAGAATAATTCTCAACTGAGAATGCATAAGTGTGGGCATTGTAATTATTGTAAATTCATTCAAGTTGGGGCTACATTCTGGATCAGAGGGGTAAAATACTACGTTAACGATAAATGTAATTGTGAAAGCCAAGGCGTTGTTTATCTTGCTGAAAGCCAAGGCGTTGTTTATCTTGCTACATGTAAAATATGTTCCGGATTTTATTTAGGGAAAATGGAACGCCAGCTAAAACAGCGTATATACGAGCATTTATACGCTATCTCAAAACAAACTGTTTCCAACGCCTTGGCAAAACACATAGTTGAAAATAATACACATAGCTTCCTGTTTAATGTAGTTGAAAAAGTTTATAAAAATCCTCAGGGTGGGCCATGGCATCTAAAACTACAGGAACATGAATTGTTTTGGCAACTTAAAACTAATGCGTATGTGTATCCTGGGATCAACGATATGTGTTCTATAAAATGCTTAAACTGAAAGCTCGATAGATAAGTGTCTTTCAAGTTTAGTAAGGACATTTGTATTTTTAAATCTATTTAATAGGTTTAATGGATTTTATAAATTGTGACCTCTATATATCTCAATTGAGAATTATTCTCGTTGAAAATTCTTTTCTGTAAGTCTTCAAGAGGGCAGTTTTGTTTCGTAATATTTTATTGCATGCCACTTTATTTGGAAAGTCGGAAAGGTTTTCTTTTTCTTTTTATATTGGTAATAATTTTTTGTTCTTTGTTATATTTAAAGTGACATATTAATTATTTATTTTGTGAGTATTAGTAATAACTAATTTATAGTAATTAGGCAAATTAAATAGGGCTGTTTGTAATTAATTAATTATGGCTGTTTTTTAAGCATATAAATTGATGCCTGTGTTTTAAAAACTTGTCTGAAGAAGTGCATCTATTGGTGTGCATGAAAGCGCTAACAAGTAAAAAATTTTACTTCTACAACGACTGGCGTTATTTGTTGCTATCATTTTGTTTTTGGTTTTTGAAGTTTGGTGATCAGTATACACAAATTACAAGACATGTTTTTACAGTGGTATGTGGCACATAAACAGTTACAGTGGAGAGAACAAAAAAAAAATATTAATTTTAAAAATAAAGGTAATTAATAGATTTGTGGTGTACAGCTGAAATTTGGAACATAGGTAGAATACAACTGTTTTTAGAAACTAGTTTGCCCAATTCTGATTCTAAAAAAGAAACAAATTGCTCTGATTTCCTCAGTTTTTTGGTTCTAAGTAGATAAAACAGTAATTGTCTAAGAACAGCCAAAAGGTGCAACATGCGCTTCATTTATGACCCCACCAATCTCGGCAAAGTAAAGCTGGCATACAAGGAACTACTTACAGAACTCGACAACCAACACGAAGCTGAATTAATAAGCGCAAACCTCCTGGAATTTCTTACCGTTACACACCCAAAACTGCCCAACTTCTTTGGGATCCTCAAACCATACAAGGACATCAACGACCCACCATATAGACAGCACAGTTGTGTACACCTGCCATAAATGCAGGTGTTGAGTGTATTCACTGTTGCAGTCATCACATTTACGTTATCCCTGCCAGGGTAACCCACTGCCGGCCCGAATACCAGAGGCTTCGTATTTCTGCGTCGGTTGCTGTTGCTTCAGGACTGACGTCAGGTTGTCAGTATTATACAGTAAGGCAGCAGACACCATTACATAAGTTTTTCTTGCCCTAACCTGTCAGGAGCCCAAGTAGGAGCCAGGTTCTGGTGGAAGAGCCCCACCAGTAGAAAGTAAATACCGATATGCCCCTTGCAAGGAAAGAGAAGAAAAAAGGGGGGTGGAGGGAGGGAAACCAGGACTGCAATAGTGAATACACTCTTAATATCTACATCTATGGTAAGTGTACACAACTGCACTATGTTCTTCGTGTTTCACTGTTGCAGTCAACACACTTGGGTTGATTCCCAAAGCTGAGGAAATGAGTGGAGGCAGTCAAGGAAACTAGGGGCTGGCTAGGATTGCCCTGCCAGACTGCAGAGGCAAACCCTGCCCTGGATCCGGAGAAGAGAGGCAGGTGCTAATGTTTGATAAAAGTGTGAACAGATATCCAGGTGGCAGCATCCAGGATGTCCCTGGTGGGGACTCCTCTGAGGAACGCTGCAGAGGTGGAGGCTGCTCTGGTGGCATGAGTCCTGACCCCCTTGGGGGAGGCTTCCAGTGTTTGTAGCAGAAATGGATGGAGTGTGCTATCTATTTGGAAATGGTTTGTTTAGAGGTAGCTTTGCCTTCAGCCCCTGTAGCAAAGCTAAACAGCAATTGATCAGACTTACTGAAAGATTTAGTCCCGTCTAGACAGAATCTGAGCTGTCTTGTGCACATCTGGAGAGTGCAGGATTCTTTCCCCCTTGTTCTGAGGATTAGGAAAAAAAAGTGGGCAAATTAATGGTTTGAGAGCCACACCGGACACCACCTTGGGCATGAATGATGGGTTAGCCCTGAGGGATACCTTGTCAGCTTTGATGATGATAAAGGATTCCACGGCCATGAGTGCTTGCAGCTCGGAGACTCTTCTGGCTGAAGTGATGGTCAGAAGGAAAGCTGTCTACCAGGAGAGAAATTTTAGCTCTGCAGAATAAACCAGTTCGAAGGGGGGCAGGGTGAGCTTTTCCAGCACAAAGTTAAAGTCCCAAGCTGGGTTTGGTGCTCTTCTGGGTGGCCCTCAAGTTGCTAGCCCCTCTTAGGAACTGTTTAAGGGCTGTGAGAAAAGGGGCTGCTCAGTGGGAAAATGAGCAGAGATAGAGGCATGATTTTTAACAGAGGAAAAAGAGACCACTGTGTAGTGGGTCAGCTAAGTAATCCAGGATGGGAGGGAGGGCTGTGCCATATTGGCTTCCCTTAATCTGAATCCAGGTGCAGAACCTTTTCCATTTGTCAGCATAAGACTTTAGAGTGCTAGGGCGACTGGCCTCGCGTATAACATCTAGAACCTGTTTACTGAGGTGGGCAGATAGATGGGGGTTAAGGAATAAGCCAAGCTGCCAAACAGAGTGTCTGCAATTGGGGATGCATGAATTATCTTTCCCTCTGGGTCAGCAGGTTTGGAATCTGAGGAAGATGCCATGGTGGCAGTGGGGACAAGCTGCCAGCAAGGGGTACCAAGTGCTGGCGAGGCCAGTCTGGAGCTATAAGAATTGTCCTTGGTTTTCCCTCCTTTATTTTGAGCAGTACCCTGGGGATGACAGGTAGTGGAAGAAAGGCATAGGCTAACAGATTGACCCAGGAGGAGGAGGACAGGGAATCCGCTTTCCAAGCCATGCAGTGATGCTCCCTGGCGCAGAATTTTCTGAGCTGATGGTTGGTGTGGGAGGCAAAGAGGTCAACCTTCGGGGTGCCCCATTTCTGAGTTGTTAGGGTGAAGGTTCTTCTGTTGAGCTGCCACTCATGTGGGTCCAGAAGATTTCTGCTTAATTGGTCTGCCAGAGAGTTGAGAGAACCTAGTAGGAATTGTGCTAACAGATGGAGCTGCATGGCAAAGGCTGTGTGCCAAAGGGTCATGGCCAGCCTGCATAGAGGGTAGGAGTGAGTCCCTCCCTGCTTGTTGATATACCACATTACAGTGGTGTTGTCCGTTTTGATCAAGAGAGCCCCTGGGTAGAGAAGGGGCTTGAAAGCTACCAATGCGTGCTGGACAGGCATCACCTCTTTTTGGCTGATGTACAAAGGGATTTGCTGTGGGCTCCATTAGCCCTGTATGCACCTCATGTCCAGGTGTGCACCCCAGGCATAGTCTGATGCTTCTGTGGTGAGGGTCTGGGCAAAGGGGGGTGGTGAGAAAGGTAGTCCCTTGTTGTGGGAGCATGCTGTTGCCCACCAAGGAAATTATTTTCTGAGGCAAGGAATTATAGGTATAAGTCTACGGGTCTTGACAGTGTTGACACCAAAGGCTTTTTAGGTACCACTGAAGTTTCCCCATATGCAGTCTGGCATATGGAATAAGTAGTATGCAAGATGCCATGAACCTCAGAGCTTGCAGAACCTTCCCTGCAGATAGTTGGGGTCTGGTGGCTAGTTAAGAGAAGTAGGATATCAGGAAAATTTGCTTTTTTGGTGTAAGGAATGCCATCTAGGATGCTGTGTCCAGGCTTGCTCCCAGGCATGTAATTCTTTGGGTGGGCACCTGTTTGGATTTCTTTTCGTTGAGTGTGTATCCTAGGGAGGTTAGTAGGGACTTCACAGAGGCCAGGTGCTTGAGCAGCTTTTCCTGGCTGTCTGCCTTAATTAGGCAGTCTAAGTATGGGTAAATCTGGATATTTCTTTGTCTGCAAAAGGCAATGGACAGAGCCAGACATTTTGTGAAAACTCTGGGAGCAGTAGATAAGCCAAAGGGAAGCGTAGAGATCTGAAAGTGCCGAGATCCTGTCCTGAAACAGAGATATTTCCTGCATGATTCCCTGATAGGAATGTGGAGGTAGGCCTCCTTTAGATCTAGGGTGGCTAGCCAAGCATCCTTGGAGAGCATGGTTAGCAGCTGCTGGATGGTAAGCATTTTGAATTTTGGTATCACCAGGAAGGTGTTTAGAATGGACAGATCGAGGATGGGGCACCAGGTGCCCTCTTTTCTGGGTACCAGAAAGTCTGGAGTAGAAACCTTGGCCTCCTGTTCTTTAGGAACATGCTCTACTGCCCTCATGGAGAGCAGGGAAAATGACTTACTTTTGTGCCTCTGCCCACTGGTTTGGAGATAGATCTGGGAAACTCTTTGGGGTAGGAAGGGTTTTGAAAGATAATTTGTATCCCTGGGACACAATGTTGAGAACCCAGCGGTAGTTGGTAATGGTGGCCCAGGTGCTTGTGTGAAAGGGAAGTTTTCCTCCTAGGGGTAAGTGAAGGTGGACAGAGGGAGGGGGTGGGGGAGGTGGGTCACAGAGTTCTTATCATAAGGGGGTAGCTTAGAACTAACTGGTTTTGAAGTTGAAGCAGTCCACTGCTTAAATCTCTGCATTTCCTGTGGCTGCTGTCTGGGGATCTGGGCTGGACTGGCTTAATGGGAGCAGGAAAGGACCAGTGCTTGGTGGGACAGTGCCTGCTGAACCTGTGTGGCTGGACCTGCAGGAAATCCTTAAAGGAGTACGAGTATCTAAACTGAATTCCTCAACTTCCATGTCTTTTCCTCCCTATTTACCTGTTCCTGCATAAAATAACAACAAATCATCTTTTACAAGATCTAAATTCCACTGTCTTTTCTGAAACAAGCCTACCTTAGCGTACAGGGATAGTTTCCCTTTCAAAAACATTCTCTCGTGTTTCAGTTAAGCTTGACGGAGTCCCCCAATTACTGACGTCATCGCGGCCAGGCAGTGTTGGTAATTTTTTTTTTTTTTTTTTTAACAATTCCCTCCCCCGAAGTGACATCACCACGGCCGGCCTCTTCTCTGTCAAACAATCAAAACCCACCCATTCTGTGACATTACAAATGCCTTGTCCTTCCCTCAGCCTCGGAGTCCTCAAATAGAGCTGCAGGAGGTACGGAAGCTCTTTTCCTGTTGGTGTTTACAGTACGCAGTACTTTGCCGAAGGAACCTGTTGTGGGAAGCTCTGCTTGAATCAGCTTATTTTCGGGGACCTGCTAAACTGGTGAGTCAAGATTAACTGGGCAGCAGCTTTTTTTCGGCTGCTGTTAATGTTATTTTCCTTGGAGTGTTTTCTGACATGTCAGTAGTGGTAATTTTACAGCCCTGTCGTGGTTTCGCTTTTGTTTTTATTCTCAGACCATCCGCTGATTATGTATAGCAGTTTTCTAACATCATGTGAATTAACGAGGCTCTGTACAGCAGTTTTCTAACATGTGAATTAACAAGGCTCTGTAAAAATGGTGGGGAAGATGATGTTAAAAAGGAATGTGGTAGCAAGCCTACCCACTTTTTAAGCGCAAGATTAGTTGCGGATGGTGATAGTAAGGATGGATTACAAATGTTCGGCTATGGAAGGTGTTCAAAAAAACACAGTTGCCACGAAAGAGCAGTGTAGTATGTCCTCCCTTATAAAAACGTAGTGCTAAGGCGGTCTGTCTTTGAATTTGTATTTCACTAAAACTTTTTTTGGTATGTGTGTACAATTTACAGGACACACGCCAACGCTTCTCATCAGATCTTGTTTTGCGCTCACTCGTACTCCTATTAAAGTCAAATTCCATAATTAATTTCATTTATTAATCGGATTTTAGCAGTGAATGATTGTAGGGTCAGCCCAAGAAGCTACAATAAGTAGAAATGATGACGCTGTTCTTATCAAATGGAAGCATGCACAGTTGATGTTTTCCAAACACGCTATCACAATTATAACTATAAACACAGTTACGATTTAAAACTGTTAAGCGTTTAAACTGTAAGAAAAGTTGCATATCTGCCAAATGTACGGGAGAAAGGGGAGTACATGGGAAGGAAAACACTGCGACTGTGGACAACACTGGACTGGTCCTTAACTCTTTTTTCGGAATAGCAAGCGACTTTCTTGCGCTAACAGCAGTGCTCTCCGTAGCTGTTAGAATAAGAACGGTAACATTTCCCCCCGAAAACTGTCGTAGTAGAGTAGTGTGCATCGGAGCATCATGCATCTCAACTGTCCCTGATTTTGACTGAAATTTTCCTCTGTCCCTCCTAAGACTAGTGATTTTTGGGGTAAAACTGGTGAATTACTGTTAATAAATAATGCCAATAGTTAAAGTTTACTTCATAAAATCTATATTAATTTGCATTCTGTTATTCTGTCAATGTTTTAAGTTAGTGGTACTAATATTTTAAAAATGTACCTGATTTTTTTTTTTCTGGATTTGTTCTCGATTGGTTTGAGAGCTATGCGGAGGATGGTTTTATTGGGAGAGATTATGGCTGGAATTAGCATTTGTTTGTATGAGAAACCCAGTATGCCTCTTCCACCTTGAGACTTTTTTTGTTGTACTGTTTGAGATTAGTTTGGGTGGGGGTTAAGGCACAATATGGCTAGTAAAGAAGTAGTAAATTTTGTCTAGCTTTGTTCTACCTTAAATGCTTTGATGCCTTTTTGAAATAAGTAGTAACCGCTAAAGATCTTGTCCCGTTTCACTGAGAGATCAGACTGAAGGTCTGGAAAGCCACACTATGAAGTGGATAAAAGTGGTTTCCAAAACCTTATTTATTGCACTGGTTAGAGTTTATAGGTGAATTTTTAGAAACCATGAGCAGTCAAGAAGAGGAAAAACACGGCGGTCAGAGAAGTACAAGCACAGAGATCGCCGGCTGGATGTAAATATATGAAGGATTCTTTCTGAGCCGTCTGCCTCCCCTGTACTTATGGAGGACTTTTCACATCTTGATCATGCCTAGAAAGGGGAATGGACAGTTGCCTTTACCGGATGGCGAGGGAGTGAGTGAATGGACAGTCCTCTCTTCACCAAACCGGGACAGAAAAAAATGAGTGCAGTGAGTAACTGCATCTCGATTTTATGCCTGGGCCAAAATCATTTTTTTTCCAAGTATATCAGTAGTGGAATACGTAGTTGTATAGTAGCACTTCATAGCTGTGTGTCTTTCATGGTATTCAAAAATTTGGTATTATAAAATGCAGTCAGTATAGTACATTACATAAGTGAAAGTTTTATTGCACGTTGATCACGTTTTGGATACCTTTACAGTTTCCGGTGTGTTTCGACTATGTGCTGCTGCCCGTCTTGCAGTGCCAGACAGGCCACCTGGTCTGTAATCAGTGCTGTCAGAAGCTTAGCTTTTGCCCAACTTGTCTTGACCCGCTCACTCCTAGTATATATAGAATTTAACCATGGAGAAGGTGGCCTCAACTTTACCCTTCCCTTGCAAGATAAGAATCTGGTGAAGAGACGGTGTGCAAAGGACATCACTTGTAACTGCAGTGATTGTAGTGTGAGGACAGTAGTTTGTATGTTCAACTGTAGTTGCTGAATGGTAGGCATCACATGTATTTTGACTGGTACCTTGGTCTCAGCAGTTGTGCTTTTGCAGGTCTGTTTCCCTTTTGGGTGTTAGGACTTTTCGTTGCGAGGGATCGTTGTGCTATTAAGCTGAATGCACAGAGTGGTACCAAGTTTACAGAAATGCCACAAGTCTGGTATAGTTTTATCATTTTATTTGGTTTTATAGATTGTCTATAAGGTAATTTTTTCAAGGGTGATCCTTAATGATCACATATATAAAATTTATATATTAAAATAAAACATTCTTACAAAGTTGACAAACAGAAGTGATGTGGTGCTGTTAAGTTTTGTTGGATCTGTGAGGAATAGAGTTATTTGGCATGAAAGTTATTGTTTTGCATCTAGTCAAGTTTTATTAGTATGTTTGGGTGTGTTCTTTGGGTGCGTTATGTACGTCTGTGTATGTTTGTATGTATACACTTACTTGTTACACACAAACACACGTATAAAGTTGCTTTTGCTTCTTTAGTTTTATCTGTGCTATTGTCTTTGATGAAATTCCTTAGCACAGTCTTTATACTGCACTTTGGAGAAGTAAAATTGTCCAAGAATGCCAGCTTTCACCTAACTGAGATATTGATTATGCTACTTCACTTGCATAATAAATATTTAAAATGGTGTACTGTGTTCTGGTTG